>NW_024736865.1:0-27766 GCF_018991925.1 Homarus americanus
TCTGTTTGGCCCTGCCCACTCCCCCTGCTATACCCCAACGCCCTACCAGCCTTACTACACCAGGATCGATTCAGCAAAACATTCTAGTGATTAGTGAACGAATGATTACGGAGCAGTGTTCCTATAGTGCACCTAAGGAACTTTCTCGGCAAAACATTCTAGCCATCAGTGCAATAAGTGATTACCATACAGTGCTCGATAGTGCACCCCAAGGAAAAGTCAGACAGTGGGCACTTTATCGGTCAACTTTAAAGTGCCAGTGACAAGGACCACCGCGGTGCTTACTTATATCGTGAAAACTGTGTCGGCGACCCCAAGCACCGAGGACAAAGTCCACGGTCTTTACAACTGACAAACATTAACAGATGTCTACCAGTGTCAGTGTCCCTCAAAGTGCCGCCAGTGACAAACACTTCCGTCCGCCCACAACAGATTTCAACCGATGGCCACCAATCACTTACTCCCGACGCACTCTGTATCATCTAAAGCGTGGGAACGGTTATCCTGATGGGAGTGTTATCGTGCTACTCAAGTCACTGAAAATATTCCACGCGCGGAGCCGTAGACAAGGCCGTCATGCACATAAGCCCATTAGAACCGTAACCTCCACTAGGAAACCGGAGAAACCCACCCCTGACAGACCATACCACCACGCTGAAGTTCCACGGATATGGTATGATCTCCCGTCTTTACTGCTATCCAACGTCACTTCCCTAGCTAACAAGTTCGACGAGCTGGCAACTACAGTCAGGTCAACCGCCGCGCGCGTGGTTGCCATATGTGAGACTTGGCAAATTGTACCTGAAACGTGTCACATTGAGGGATATCAACTCTTTCATCACCTTCGTCACCAAAGACGCGGAGGGGGCGTTGCCCTCTTCTGTCAAGATGACCTACGCCCGTCACGCCTGGATGTTCAAGTCCCAGCAGATGTGGAAGCATTATGGGTACGTGTCGTGCTGCGGGCACACCCACGCAACACTGCCTCCATCATAATCTGTGTGGCATACCATCCGCCTCGATCACCCACCAGAGACACTCTTATCAGTCAACTCATCACCACCTCAGACCACCTCAGAGTTAGGTACCCATGTGCCAAGTTAGTATTATGTGGGGATTTAAATGAAATTGACACCACCGATATCCAGGACCAGCTATCACTATCACAAGTTGTGACCTTCCCCACACACGGTCAAAACACTCTTGACCTTATCTTAACTGACTTAGCGGACCAGTACCAACCTCCTCAACCACTGCCTCCTATCGGGTGTAGCACACACTTATCAGTGCTCTGGTTCCCTGCTGCCACTCCCACTCAAGTACAGAGACCCTACATCAAGACCTACAGGCCGATTACTGACTCTGCAGTACGCCTCTTTGGACAGTGGATAGTTCACTATCCCTGGACTGAAGTACTCAGCGTGGATGACGTTGAAACCAAATGGATAAATTATACCAACACCACCACCGAAGCTCACCACCACTTCTTCCCCGAGAAGTCCGTCAGATCTCACCCAGCTGACTTGCCCTGGATCACACCTCGGATCAAAAGACTTATGCAACAGAGAGACAGAGCCTTTCATCTCAATGACCACATCCGCTACAGGTCACTTCCCAACAGAGTCATCCGCGAAATATGCACTGCAAAGAAGTCCCACTACCCAACCAAATTACAACACCTGAAGCAGACCAACATCAGTCAATGGTATGGTAAGCTTAAAGAACTCTGTGGACTAAACAATATGACACACCCCCTCCCCTTCTTTAGCCATCTCACTAATGTTGACGCAGCTGAGCAAACAAATAACCATTTCGCTACTATATGCCAGACGCTCCCACGGCTTGACACAACCACTCTCCCTGCTTACCTACCAGCCCCCCTTCCCACTGACTTAGTAGAGGAATTTGACGTAGCAAAACGGCTGGACAAACTAAAATTAAACCGCTCTACCACCCCCATTGACTTACCAATGAAACTATTCAAGGAGTTCTCCCCGGAGCTTGCTAAACCCCTCTGCTCCATCATCAATGCTTCTCTCAGTCAAGCCAGATGCCCAGCTGACTGGAAGACCTCTTATGTATCACCAGTGCCCAAGTCAACCAGCCCACAATCCTTAAATCAGCTACGACCTATTGCAATCACCCCAATACCCAGCCTAATATGTGAAAGTTTTGTGTTTGACTGGGCTTATGCTGATATTACAGGAGTCGTAGACCCTCAGCAATTTGGCAACATGAAAACTTCCTCCACCACTCACTGTCTTGTCAGCTTTCTCGATTACATATACCGCCATCTCCCGGCTTGGCGTCTGGCAACTGTCGCCTTCATTGATTTCACTAAAGCGTTCACGACCTAGTCATTTTAATACGTATAAGCAACTTCTGGCCTCAGGCTTGGAGAAATACTCATACCATAAGCTTACAGACTTCCTCAGTGACCGACGCCAAGCTGTACGCTTCGAGGGCTGTCTCACGCAAGTCACTGCTGGCGTCACTGAGCACCAGATGGGACCGCACTCCTGCTTCCTTATGCTCATCAATGATGCCCTAAGAGAAACCCCTCTCGCTGGAAATATGTCGACGACTCACCATTGGGATCAGCGTCAACAATTCTGCTCCCAACTATACCGCCCTTTAGGGTTGTAGGCCAGTCTCCAAAACTGGGCCACCGCAACTTTCATGTCTGCATCAGCCATGCCAAGACCATGGTTATGCACATCAACCTCTCCTCCGACATTGTCCCACCTCCTTCCATTACTCAGGTCCGAACACACTCCAGGTTGTAGATTCCACGAAGCTCCTCGGCGTCACCATAAACAACAAACTAAATTGGAAAATACACGTCAGTGAAGCTGTCAAATCCTCCAGTTTCCGTCTCCACCTCCTCCGCCGACTCAAGTCCCTCGGGAGTTCCTGCGCCCGACCTCCTCAGTGTTTACTCAACATTCATACTTCTCAAGCTCACCTATGCCTCCTCTACCTGGTCTTCCTCCATAAATGCCACACAACGTAATCACCTAGAAAAAGTGCAAAAGAGGGCATGCAAGATTATTCTCTCTCCTTCCTACTCCACATATCAAGAAGCGCTCAAACACTGACCCTCGATTCCTCACTGACCATCACTACGACCTCATCTGCAAATTTGGTAAGAAGCTTCTACACCATCCTCGATACCGGCTCCTACTACCACCTGAGATCCCTAGCCCGAGAATTGCTGTTCGACACCACAACCGCATCCAGCCCATACGTGCACGAACTGATCGCTATAAGAACAGCCCAGTCCCAACCATTGTAAAAATTATCAATAACTTGTAATAAACCAGTGTATTCACTCCCAGTAAATACTACTTCTTGCACTGTCACTATGTTGAAATGCACTGTAGTTTGAGCTTTTCCTCATCTAGTTATTATATATCTTATTTGTATCACTTATGTTACTTGTATATTATTTGTAATTCGAAACCCATTCCCCCAAATATGTAACTGTATATTTTCAGCCTTCTGGCTGCCAAGCTCTTTCAATAAACCGTTAATTATTATTATTATTATTATTATTATTATTATTATTATTATAATTATTATTATTATTATTATTTTTATTATTATTATTATTATTATATTATTATTATTATACATTAAAAGAACAGATAATGTTTTCCTACACAAAATTAAATGTCACATCCTTAGAGCAAAATTTGTATACATTGCAAGAATTACTTTAATCTTTCCATTATTAATCATCCAACAAACTTGTTATTTTAAAGAAGTGATCTCACTATTCCTGTATGGTTGGATTTTTTCACATCCTAATACATAATGTTGTAGTGTATGTGCATCCCTAAGACGACACAGTTGACCCGCCCCTCCAGTAATATTTGTATCCCAATCTTAGTCTCATTATAACAGTGTCAACAGATGGTAAGTTAGTCCCGTAAGTTACACTGGTGTTTTGTAAAACATATACAGAAGGTGCTGAAAACTCTCGCTACATATGGCAATTACTTCTCTTCCTGCTTTTTCCCATTCCTCTCTTGTTCTTTTAATTTCCCTCTTTATCGTTATAATACTTACTTTGCTAACAATATCTATATACATCTTTTCTGCAGCTTTTTTTGGGCCAATTTGTCAGCCATTTCATTTAAATGAATCCCCACACGTCATGGAATCCATACAAATTGCACAGTGCATGCCATTTCTTGCATTTGTTACGTAATTGGGCATGAGTATTAAAAGGTATTTTGAATAAATAATTTACATCAAAAAACCCTTGCCACACAGGTAAAGAAATCATAAAAAGAAAAATTAGATTAAAATTAAAGTTAATGAAAAGGAACTTAAGACATTTGCCTTCTTGATAGCTCAGTTTCCGTAAAGTATGGGGGCCTGTCCTAGGAGATAATTGTTCACTTACTGTTTGTATTGAGTTTCGCTTTGTTCCATATTAATTACTTCGGGATTACTGTTTCAACTCTAAAACAAAACTTGGTGTTACATGACAACAGTACAAGGCAGTATTTAGTGGGTATTATGTAATTTTTCTGGCTGTGTTGGTAGTCCAAGTTATATTTATCTGCTAACACTTTTCTGATTGCTTACAGTGATTGACTTAAACTGTATTTTTACATAGTGTTAAGTCTTACAGATTGCCCCGGAGGGGGCTAGTTTATTGGGCACCCCCTTACATCCTGTGCAAGGTGAAGCGCAGAAGCGTTTACAGTGCCCAACTGGGAAGCATGCGGAGTTCATGCTTGCCTTTATGACTCATGCATTAAGAGCGTGGAAGCCTGAAGGGTCATGGGTTTTGTCAGCAAGTTACATAAAGTGACAGAATGATGAGTGTGTGCGGGGGGGAATTCCCGGTACATTTCATCTGTTTATAGCAAAGCGTGGCAGGTCCCTAATAATGTCAAGTGCCAGGCCTGTGACTAGGAGGAGAGATATCTGGTCAGGGAGGGAAGAGGTGTTGGTAACGGCTGGGGACCTGTAGGAGGAGGTCATAGGGCAAGTGAGGATGTAGTGAGGGAGGGTGTGAGAGTCGGGTTGGCCACAAAGTTTACAAACAGTGCGGCCAGGCTCAGGGTTGCCAATGTACTCCCATAGGTACCTGTACCCTAGGCGCAGTCTCATGTATATAATCTGTTGAGATCGAGTCAGAGATTGATACTCTTTGTAGTGGCGGTTGGAGTCACCGGTTACAGCGTCACAGTGGCATAGTGTGACGCTGCCCCTTTGTTTCAGGTGTGTCCATTTTACGTCGAATGCTTCTCGTTGTGTGGCGTGTATGCGAGATTTGAGATGATTCAGGGAGAGGGCGAGGGTGGCTACAATATCTTCTTCTTGTGTCGCTTCTTTGGCAAGTCGATCAACAGTGTCACAGGCAGTTATTCCTATACGTGACGTGATCCAAATATACTTGACACGGATGTCATCAGTTTGTTCTAGCCTGGCGACGGCGGCTAGGGTGTGTTGGGCAGCAGGGGAGGAGGGGGGAGGGTAATATGAGCCTCGCTAGCGCAGAAGTGCTGTCACTGATTATAAGGAGGTTCCGGCGTTCAGTGCGAGCATAGGTCGCCCCCTCATGAATGCCCGCGAGGATGGCTATGCTTTCAGTGTCAGTGGAGGAGGCCCAGTCGTGGACCCTGATTTTCTTGCTGGCCTGGCGCTCAGGAATCCATACAGCTGCCCTAGCGCAGCCCAGCGTGGTGACAGACCCATCACAGTAGACGAGGATAGGAGGGAGGGAGGTCGTAAGAGAAGAGGCGACATCATCAATCCGCTCAAGGCAGTTAAGTTTGAGCATATACCGCAGTTGGGTGGATTTACGACCAGGGAAGGTGTGGACGACAACATCAACATACGGGGAGTTCCACGGCTGTAGAGGTGGATGAGTGTACTCGGGAGGGAGAGAGGTCGAGGGGGTGTAGAGGTGATAACGCAGGATGTCAGCAGCAGTGTGGACGGGCCAGTGTTGAGAGAGGGAGGGAGAGGTAATGGGGGCAGGCCGGCGCAGGAGGGAGTCAAGATGTGAGTTCAGTGAGCGAGACAGGGGAGTCGGTTGCTCACTGCGAAGAAGTTTAACACTAAGGATGGCATTGAGAGCAGTAATTCGATCGCAGACTGGAAGCAGGATCAGTTCACGCTGCATGACTTCTATTCTGGTGGTCATAGGGCAGCCGAGGATGAGTCTCATCGCTCTGTTTTGGATTTTCTCTATGCTTTGTTTCTCGCGTTGGGAGGCAACTACATGGACAGGAGAGGCATAATCTATGACAGCTCTGACGATAGCAATGTACATGAGACGTATGACCCTGGGCGGCAACAGCAGAGGTGGTGACGCTGGTAGTGGCTCGCACGGGTAGACCAAGGTACCTGTAAAAATTTACTTGATCGATGTCTTGTCCTTGCGGAGTCAGCGGAGTCTGACGCCGGAAATGTGAGATGAACTTGGTTTTAGTGTGTGAGATGACTAGCCCGAGTGTTTGACAGGTCCGGGCGAAAGTGGAGAGTATAGGTTGTTCATGTTGCACTGTAGTAATCTGGAGGAGAATATCATCGGCGTAGCTTATGATGTGACCGTCTAGGGCGCGCTCAGCAAAGATGTCGCTAAGGCGGCAGATGGAGTTCATGAGTACATTAAAGAGTGTAGGGCTGAGTACACCTCCCTGAGGCGTGCCAAGATCAAGGTCTCTGATCGTAGAGTAGTGGCCCTGAAAACGGACACGGGCCTGTCGACGGGAGAGGTAGTCAGCAATCCACGTGAGGAGTTTGCCCTTCACATCAATGTGAGTGAGACCCTCAAGGATCACTTCACTATTGGCTTTATCAAAAGCACCCTTGAAGTCGACGAAGAGGGAGGTTTTGGCTGAGGTGTTCGCCATGTAGTGAGCGATGCAGTGAGCAGTACTCTTTCGGGGGCGGAAACCATAGAGGTCAGGGTGCAGGTGGGCTTCAATTTTCCAGTGGAGGCGGTGGCGTATCATGCGCTCCATCATCTTTGAGAAGCAGGAGATGAGGGAGATTCGACGATATTCATCTTGTCTGCCTGGTTTAGGGACTGAGATGGTGGTGGCAGTCTTCCATAAGTGAGGCAGCTGACCAGTATCATAAGAAAGGTTAAATAGACAGAGGAGGGGGTTACCAGGGGTGGCAATAAGGGCATTTAGCACTTCATATGTGACGCCGTCATCGCCAGGGGCGGTGGACCGGCCGCGCTTAGCAGCATTTAGTAGTTACACTGTGTGAAAGGCACGTCAGTGTCTGCAGATAGGTCTTGGTACTCGGAGATGCGCTGTCGGCGTTGTGGTTGCAGTGCGAGGGTGAGGTCTCATACAGCGGGTGGTAGTGCATCAATGGATGCGGCCTCCTGCCACGTCTGGGAGAGCGCTTCGGCTCGGGCAGCTGGTCTGGGGTGGAGCCCGGGTCTGGCGTTGATGCCCCGGGCACGGTTAATGGTGAGCCATATATCACCTATAGAAGTAGACTGGTCAATAGAAGAAGCAAAGTCAAACCACTGCTTCTCTCATGCGAGAGTGATGGCAGATTGGAGCTCTTTATTTGTGCGCATCAGGAAGCGTAGAGCATCAGGGGAGCTGGGAGATTTCTTCCACTGGTCGACTGCTAGTCGGTGCCATACTCGGATAGACTTAACATAAGGGTCGCGGTTAACATTCCAATGACTCCTGGGCTGGCGGTTAGGGCGGCGGTGTTTTGGGGCAGGGGGGAGGAGGGTAGTGCATTGTTTGGACAGATCAAGGTAGAGTTGGTCTGCGGTGGTGACAGTGTTATCCTGAAACCATTCAGCAATGGTAGTGATGAAGGCAGGTATGTTGGCAGGGGGTAGGCTGAGCCTAAGGCCCTTGGGTGGGGGGGGTATTCTCACGTACTGGAGAGTAGTGTGGATAGGGAAATGGTCACTGTGAGGGGAGTGGAGGATGCGGGTGGAGTGTGGGCAGTGAGGGTCAGAGTAGAGGGCGATGTAGTCAAGTTTCCCTCCCCCGATGTGGGTGGGTGAAGGAGGGCAAAGAAGACATACAGGGTCATCAATGGTTTGTAGGTAGGAGAGCCAGGAATTACCCCGGGAGTTTGAGTGGGGCCCCTGGGAGCCGAGACTGGGGTGTCGGGCATTGAGGTCCCCCACAAGGAGGGTGGGGGTGGAGGTGATATGGTGTGGTAGGACAGGTACATTAGGGGTGGAGGGAGACACATAGACATTGACAATATTGAAGGACATACCTTTTAGTGCGATTGTGATGGCGTGTGCGTCGGTGTCGTCATCAAGGGGGACGTCGAGAGGTTGATAGGGGACATCCTTCTTGACGCAGATCCGCAGTCCACGTGCATAGCCTCGTGGTAGTCCATCGATGCGAAGAACAGGGGTGGATGGGCTCTCAACCTATGTGTAGCCACTGAGCACATGGGTACCAGCAGCACACCGCGTTTCTTGGAGGCACAACACGTCGATATTTTCAGTGTAGGCGTAGGTTTTGAGGGCACCAAACTTGTTTTGTAAGCCATTTATGTTCCAGGTGAGTACCAGCAGTCCTATAACGTTGCTATCCATTGTGGTGTATTAGACTGATTACAGGCTGGCCGGTTGGGTACATGTGTACCCCTGATGTAGACGGATGAGCCTTAGGTACATGCATGTCGGTGGAGTATGGGTAGCTGGGTGTGGAGTCCTCAGGTCCGGTAGGGAGCCCTGGTGGAGACAGCACAGGAGCGGGCGTGGCTTGCGGTGGGTAGACGGGTTGAGCCACCACGTGACGTGAGGATAAGGCAGGGCTTGGCGCGGGGGCACCAGGACGCACAGGCAGGGAGCAGGGGGGCCTACCAGCTTGTGTCAAACCAAAAGAGGGGAGTGACAGGGTGGCAGCCTCGGGCAGGAGTTGGTTGTGTAGGTCGGAGATGGCGGTGCAGAGTGTAGAGAAGAGTTTCTCAACATGACTGGCAAATTCTTGGAAGAGGGACATGATCTGTGTCATGTCACTGGAAGGGGGTTGTGGGGGGGCACTGGTGGAAGCACCAGGGGAGAAACCCCAGCAGTGGGGGATGGGGGGGTTTGTGAAAGGGGGTGAGAGCAAGAGACTGGACAGCCTGGGACTAGAGGCTGGAGTTGAGGGGGGGCACTGGGGTGGGATCACGTGGATTGACAGCGTGGGGTAGGGGTTGTGGGGGGCACTGGAGGGAGCACGAGGGCTGGACAGCAGTGGGGGAGTGAGAAGGGGTTGTGGGGGGGCACTGGTAGGAACGGGCTGGACAGCATGAGGTGGGGGCTGTGTGGGGGGGAGACACTGGGTGGGGAGCACAGGACTGGGCGTGGGGGTAACGGGGGGGTGGTGGGGGGGGCACTGGTGGGAGGACAGGGCTGGACAACGTGGGGGAGTGGGGAAGGGGTTGTGGGGGGGGGCACTGGTAAGAGCACAGGCTGGACAACGTGAGAGTAGGGCTGAGTTAGGGGGCACTGGTGGGAGCACAGGCTGGACAACGTGAGAGTAGAGGCTGAGTTGAGGTGGGGCACTGGTGGGAGCACGAGGCTGGACAGCGTGAGTGGGAGCTGGAGTTGAGGGGGCACTGGTGGGAGCACGGGGCTGGACAGCAGTGAGGTGGGGGCTGGGTTGAGGGGGCACTGAATTTGGGAGCACAGGCTGGAAAGCAGTGAGGTGGGGAGACTGGTTGAGGGGGGCACTGGGGCAGGAGGCAGGGCTTGACAACGTGACAGTGGGGTTGAGGGGGGGGGGGGACTGTGGGAGCCTGTGAGGCTGAGACTCTTGTGGGGAGTAGAGGCCAGGGATGAGGGGGCTGCAGTGGGAGAACAAGGCTGGACAACGTGAAAGTGGGGAGGCTGGCAGAGTTGAGGGGGCACTGGTGGGAGAACGAGGGCTGGACAACGTGAGGAGTAGGGCTGGAGTTAGTGCAGGCACTGGTGGGAGCACAGGCTGGACAACGTGAGGAGTGGGGGCTGAGTTGAGGGGGAGACACTGGTGGTAGCATGAGGGCTGGACAACGTGGAGTAGAGGCTGGGTTGAGGGTGGGTCAATGGTGAGGAGCACAGGGGCTGGACTAGCACGTGAAGGTGGGGCTGAGTTGAGGGGGCACTGGGTGAGAGCACAGGCTGGAGTGTCGCGAGGAGTAGAGGCTGAGTTGGGGGGGGCTGGTGGGAGCACGGGGAACACTGGCAGTGGGAGTGGGGGCTGAGCTGAGGGGCACTGGGTGGGGCAAAGACTGGACAACGTGAGTGGGGAGGCTGTGGAGTTGAGGGGTGGGTCAATGAGGTGAGAGCACGAGGCTGGATAACGTGAGGAGTAGAGGCTGAGTTGAGAGGGGCACTGGTGAGGGGCACGATGCTGGACAGCGTGAGTGGGGGCTGAGTTGAGGGGGGGGGCACAGGCAGGAGCACAGGCTGTACAACGTGAGGAGTGGGGGCTACAGGCTGGGGGGGGCACTGGTGGGGAGCCTGAGGCTGGACAGCGTGAGGCTGGAGTTGGGGGGGGGGCACTGGTGGGAGCACAGGGCTGGACAACGTGAGGAGTAGAGGCTGGGTTGAGGGGGGCACTGGGTGGGAGCCTGAGGCTGGACAAGTGAGAGTAGAGGCTGAGTTGACGGGGGCACTGTGGTGAGGCACGAGGCTGGACAGCGTGAGGTGGGAGGCTACAGGTTGGGGGGAGCACTGGTGGGAGCACGAGGGCTGGACAGCAGTGGGGAGGCTGAGGTTGAGGAGGGGCACTGGTGGGGGAGCACGAGGCTGGACCTTGTCGGGAGTAGAGGCTGAGGTTGAGGGGGGGGCACTGGTGGGAGCACAGGGCTGGACAGCGTGAGAGTAGGGGCTGAGATGAGAGGGGGCACTGGTGGGGAGCTGAGGCTGGACAGCGTGAAGTGGGGGCTGAGTTGAGGAGGGGGCACTGGTGGGAGCACAGGGCTGGACAACGTGAGTAGAAGCTGGGTTGAGGGGGCACTGGGTGGGAGCACGAGGCTGGACAACGTGAGGAGTGGGGAGGCTGAGTTGAGAGGGGCACTGGTGGGGCAGCAGGGCTGGACAGCACGTGAGGTAGAGGCTGGAGGTTGAGGGAGGGGGACACCTGGTGGGATCACAGGCTGTGGACAACGCGGGGAGTAGGAGGGGGTTGTGGGGGGCACTGGTGGGAGCACGAGGGCTGGACAGCGTGGGGGGGTGGGGGGGTTATGGGGGGGGCATGGTGGGAGACACGATGCTGGACAGCGTGGGGGGGAGTGGGAGGGGGGTTGTGGGGGAGCACTGGTGGGAGCACGGGGCTGGTGGCGTGTGGGGTTATGTGGGGGCTGTGGGGGGCCCTGTTGGGAGCACAGGCTTGACAACGTGAGTGGGGGCTGGAGCTGAGGGGGCACTGTTGTGGGCCGAAGTTGGACAGCAGTGAGGAGTGGGGGCTGGCAGCAGGTTGGGCAGGGGCACCTGGGTGTCAGGATCTGGGGCTGGACAGCCTGGGGAGTGGGGGCGCTGAGTTGGGGGGGTCACTGTGGGTGAGGCACAGGCTGGACAACGTGGGGTAGAGCTGAGTTGGGGGGGGACTGGTGGGATCACAGGGCTTGACAGCGTGGGGAAGGGGGGGGTGTGGGGGGCACTGGTGGGAGCACGAGGGCTGGACAGCGTGGGGGTGGGGGGGGGGGTTGTGGGGGGAGCACTGGTGGGGGCACAAGGGCTGGACAACGTGAGGTAGAGGCTGAGTTGGGGGG
This sequence comes from Homarus americanus, assembly GCF_018991925.1. Lineage (NCBI taxonomy): Eukaryota > Metazoa > Arthropoda > Malacostraca > Decapoda > Nephropidae > Homarus > Homarus americanus. Next base: position 11,707 of record NW_024736865.1, read on the forward strand.
GGCACTGGTGGGATCACGAGACTGGACAACGTGGAGTAGAGGCTGAGTTGAAGGGGGGCACTGGTGAGAGCACGAGGCTGGACAACGTGAGAGTAGAGGCTGAGTTGAGGGGGGGCACTGGTAGGAGCACGAGGCTGGACAAAGTCAGAGTAGAGGCTGAGTTGAGGGGGGGCACTGGTGAGAGCACGAGGCTGGACAACGTGAGAGTAGAGGCTGAGTTGAGGGGGGACACTGGTGGGATCATGAGGCTTGACAGCGGAGAGGGGAATCTCCCTTTGTCTCCTCCTTGTTTGTTTCTCCCTGTCTCTTTACTCCTCTCAGTCTTTATCTGTTCCTTTCCTTTCACCAGTTAAATTTCCGCGACGTTGGTGTTTACACAAATCAGTTCTATAAAGAAAAGCACTAAAACTAGGCAGCGTATTTAAGTTATTGTGGAAATATAAACATCGTGGGGACAAAGTCAGTCAATATATTTTTACATAGGAGCACTTGCCTAAAATATTGTGCACGTTAGTTACTTATCACGAAAATTAAAAATTCCAACGAGTTTCTAAATTCCACCATAAATTCTGAATATTTTATAGTGGTGTATAACTGCACACGGACAACCTTTTGACTTGAGGGAAGACGAGACATTGTTCACGCATCCACGCAAAACAATAACTCTCATATCATCAACCTTTATTTTGTTGACTTGTAAGTTGGTACACCGATCAACGGTGTACATTGGTGCTATTAAACTATAGGTCATATATCTATTTCAATATAATAGTATCAAGGTTACAGTATGTTGCAACTTATACAAACTGAACAGACGTTTGTGTGGAAAATGGTTGTTTCACTGCGCACAGAAAGGCGTCTGTCTGTGTGTAGTGAGAAGTGATAGTACGGTAGGAGACAGCTTAATAAAGGGAGGAAATGGTAGGGAAGCTTGATGTAAGGGCAGTGTAGAGAGAGAGGGTGAGGCAGCTGTAGGATCAATCTAGTCTGCACTAACATCCTAGACAGTACATGCAGTGTTGACACAGTGAATCTTTAATCTCCACATGCATTATATATTATTGCTATTATTTTCATTAACTAGAGTGTATTGTGTGTTATCCTTCGTTGAAGTCTTATATCCCAAAGTTAATATTAAAGGCAAGTACACTTTTCTTTACATAAAAACACACATTACCATCGATGCATGTGAGGCAGGAAGCCAAGCTGAGGTCATATTAACGTGTAAGTTTCTAATAACACAAGATGACAAAAACTGTGGCGTGAGTTAGAGTCTGTAGTGTATTGTTATAACTTACGGTTATTACCGCAACACTGTCATCACTCAGGCCATAAATATTACTGATGGTATTTTCTTGTCTTACAGTGTCTACGTGTTAACGTGTTTCACAAAAACATATATCAATTATTTGTGAGGTTTTTTCATACTGTACCCGGTGTACCGTAATTGACCGGAAAGAAAAGGGGGACAACTTACTGTACAATATTTCAAGTGGTCAGAATATATTAACCACAGCTGTGTAAATACAAGCCAAGTTTAATAGTCTTCCTTAAGTGGACCTCCCTCACCCGGAAGAATGCAATAATTGGTTTTAAGAAACCTTTGTTGTTTGTCCAGATGTTCTATCGTGACGTCCCCATCCATGTCTGACTGTGTCGAGTCCCAGCACCCCTTCCGCCCTTTCAACAACCTTAATAAACTGCCTCCACTGTCCCCTTTACCACGTGAGGGCAATTTTAAAATTTTATTTAACTAACGCCAGACGATTTTATTCAGCAGAGGGAGACCCCTGTACTCATGTGCTTAACCTAAAATAATAACAGTAAATAAATAAACCCACATTTCCTCTTTTCTGATTACCCAGAGCCCAGGGCAGGGTAGTAGTGCCTCCAACCTCTCTGTTACTGTGATGCAAAGTTAAATGAAAGGTAGATATTATCCTCTTCTTGTTTGGGTATTCCTCGCCTAACATAAATATTAAACAATACCTAAAGTTTCAGCAAAAAATACCCTCTTAACTAGTGTGTATAAGCATGTGGTGATCATTTTTCTGTTCAAAGATATGTAACTATAATATACAACTACAGCTTCTAATGGTGACTAACTCTCTACTATACTGGCTCATCTATCTCCACGTTCAAAGTACACAATACTCCTGGCACTGGGTAGAGGGGGGGGGGGGAGAGTTCGTGTCCATTGTTTATATACGGCGTAACCCATGATTCCATGTACTATACGCCAAGACCTATGAAAAAGTCTGGTGTCATAAGAACATAAGAATTGGAGGAAACTGCAGGGGGCCTATTGACCCATACTGGGCAGTCCCATTTACACCCAACCCCTATTGCTCATATATCCATCCAACCTATGTTTGAAGCTATCCAGCGTATTCGAGTTAATGATGATATTTGGTAACTTGTTCCACTCGTCCTCTACTCGTTTTCCAAACCAATGTTTACCTATTTCGCGCCTAAATCTAAATTTGTCTAATTTAAAGCCATTGTTACGAGTTCGCTCCTGGTTGGATAGTTTGAGTACCTTTGTAGTGTCCCCTTTGCTTCGCCCTGACTTCCATTTATGCACCTCTAGCATATCGCCCCTCACTCTACATCTCTCGAGGGAGTGCAAATTAAGACGCTTTAACCTGTACCTGTACTCAAGGTTCCTAATGCATGGGATTACTCTTGTCATTCTCCTCTGAATTCTTTCCAAGGATTCTATATCCATTCTGTAATACGGTGACCAGAATTGAACAGCGTAATCCAAGTGAGGTCTCACAAGCGCAAGATATAGTTTTAGGATGACCTCGCTAGTCTTGTAACAAACACTCCTTTGTATGAACCCAAGTACTTTATTAGCTTTGTTTCGAGCAAATACACATTGTTTACTTTACTTAAGATTCCTACTTATCATTACTGTACTTCTAAATCTTTCTCTCAGTCGGATTTCTCAATAACATCGTTGTTCATCTGGTATCTGGTTTCCCTGTTTGCATCTCCTATGCTGAGTACTTTACATTTGTCCACATTGAATTTCATCTGCCATTTTTCAGACCATTCGAAATATTTATTCAGTTCTTCCTGTAGTTTTGGGGAGTCCTAGTCAGATTTAATTACAAGCCCTAATCCATTTTAGAATATCTCCTTTAATGCCATGAGCCTCCACTTTTCTTATCAGTCTTTCGTGGGGGACGCGGTCGAAGGCTTTGCTAAGGTCGAGATATACCACATCATGTGCACCTCGTCAACTGATTCGAAAACAGATGAAAAGAATGTTAATAGATTAGAGACATGATCGCCCGCTTGTGAAGCCATGTTGGGAATCATTGATCAACTAGTGCTTCTCCAGGTGATTTCGAATAGAGTTTGAAATGATTACTTCCAGTTATTTGCCTACAATTGATGTTAGACTGAGTCTTTCTTAAATATTTATCTTATTTTTTTCTTCGTACTTAGAGAGGGGTAAACAAAGGAAGTTGGCAGCGGTACGAAGCACCAATCATACTAATTTTATTTTAAAGAAAATTAACGAAATATTTTTTTGGGTAGATTGCATTTAAAATACCTTTCCGGTGTGTTACATGATCAAAGTTCACAAAAGAACGCACGCGACGTAAAGGTAGCGTTGCCCTAGTGAACGCAAGGCCAGTTTGCTCACTTCAGACAACTCGGGAGTGGACTTAAGTTTCCAAGATCCCAGACTCTAGCGCACTTAAATTGCTTTGTGCATATGACTACTCTATCAGAGAGTTGTTAAGTGCACCAGCAGAGATTTAAGTGAGTTAAATATGTTAGTGCATCCAGGCCCTGGTCTTTGGCGATAGAATCATGAAGAAAACATCGAATTTGTTTGACACCATTCATAGAACAAACATCGAGACTATGAAGAATATCATAAATTAACCACAAAAGACAATCAAAAAGGTGAACAACAATGAACATAACGGAGGAGTTAATTGAAGTAACCCGCGGCCGAGGCCTCACTACCAACGACCTCCTGAAATACGATATTGTGCCCTCTCCTCTCCTGTTTGACCAAGTTAGACTCATGACAAAACCTGTGAAGAGTCACTCATCATTGAGTTGGAAGTTCATCACATTCCTGAAGAATATTCCTACCATCACCACTCACCAGCCTGAATCAAACTTGTCACAGACATCGCGGGAACAGTCCGTAGAGCGACATTCCTGGGTTGTCAAAACTTCTCTAATGTTCTTTATAATTTCTCAAAAGATGGTTGGTTGGTTGGTTGTACGGAGAGAAGAGAGCAGTAGCTCTGGGAGTGGGAGAAGGATAAAAGTACAAGGTAAAGTTCAGAAGTGGGAAGTAAAGGAGAAGGTTAACAGCAGGTGGGCTATCCACCTTGCGGAGACGGGTTTTTTTGTCTTCCGTAACTGTGCTGCATTAGAGGTTCATGGGGTTAGGGAAGGCCGGTCTCAGCCAAGCTAAGCTAAGTTATTCTGAGTTGTCCTTGGGGCATATTATCTTAGGGTGGGGGGGGGTCCCTCCAGGTCCTTGTGGCACTGTAGGGATGATCCCCATCTTTTTTTTTTTTTAACTATTTAGGTGTTTGTTTATTTGTGGGGTCCCTCCAGGTCCTTGTGTGACTGGAGAGTTGTGCCCATCTTTTTGGTTCTTATTTGTTGTTATTTTGTTGTTATTGTGTATATAGAGGCTCTGGTTCTTCATTATCATTTTTCCTGCTTCTAGGCCACCATCTGTGTGTTGTATTGGTGATTTCCTCGATTAATTTGTTTAGTATGGGATCCTGTTCTTGCTGGATTTTTTCCCATATTGCTTTTGCTTGGGTGTGTATTCTGGTGTTGAGTGGGTCTATACTGTGTTCTGTGTGTATGTCTTGTACTGTTTGTGTGTATGGTGGTTGGTGTTTTGCCGCTCTTCTGAGGGCTATATTTTGTACTGCTTGATATTTAAGTTGATTAGTTCTTGCAATTGTGTTCAGAGGTATCGGAGGGTATTCTAAGTGTGGTCTGATCAGTGCTTTATATAGGTGCAATTGCGTGTTGGTGTCCAGTTGGAGGAATCTTCTGAGTTTTGTAAGTTGGGTTCTTGCCATAGCTATTCTTTCATTAATGTGAGGGATTATTCCACTTCTGGATATTTTGAGTCCTAATGTTTTTCCCTTGGCAACATATAGTATTTGTTGATTGTTGATAATAATAGGGCATGGGTTCGTTTTCGCGATGTGAATTATTTGGAGTTTTTGGACATTGGTTTTTATCTTCCATTTTCGTTCATAGTTGTTTATTACCTCTATTTCTCTGCATGTTCTAATGGCCATCATTTGTTTTGATTTTCCCGGGTACCTGATTATCTGTGTAACATCATCTGCGTATGCTATATATTCTGATTGCCGTGGTTGCGGCATATCTGCCGTATATACAGTATATAACGTTGGTGATATATTGCTGCCTTGGGGAACTCCGCTATAAAGTTCGAAGGTTTGTCCTAGATGGTTGTCAATGATTAGTTTGGCCTTTCTGTTATCTAAGAAATTACATAGTAGTGCTGTGATGTTTGTAGGCATGTTCAATTTGATTATTTTATACTTCATTCCTTCATGCCAGACTTTATCAAATGCTTTTGAAACATCTCTTAGAATTATATTACATTGTTCTTTGTTACTTGCAGCATTTGCGATTGATTCATATATTAATGCTATTGCTGTAATGGTTCCTCGGTTTTTTCGAAAGCCGTGCTGTCTCGGGTTATATTTGTTTTCTTGGTCTAGGAAATTTCTGAGTCTGTGGTTAATTATTTTTTCTAATATTTTACCGGGTGTTTCCAGTAATGAGATGGGTCTGTAGTTTTCTGCTTGAGTATGGTTCTTTCCTGCTTTCGGGATGAGTCTGATTTTGGCTAATTTAAATTTGGTGGGGAAAAAGCTAGTTGCAAGTGAGGCATTGTATATATTTTTGAGCTGTTCGATCATAGTCTGAGGAATGTTTTGTAATACGATTTTATTAATTTGGCTTATGCCAGGTGCTTTATTCTTGAAACTTGCTATTGTTTTTACAATATCATTTTGAGTTAGAGGGGCAATTATTGGGTTGTTGATGTTTAAAGAGTTGAGGTTAATTTTTACGGTGTGTTTCCATTTCTCTGTGTTCTGGTTCAGATATGTTCTAGTTGTCTGTTCTGTTTCTTGGCAGAAGCTTCTATTATCTTCGTCGTTGATTGTGAATATGTTTTTCCAGAATTCTCTAAATATCGGTTCTTTTTCGTGTGATTCTGTTGCTTTTCTACCGTTTTTGTCCTTAATATAACTCGTTTCTACCGAATTAGTTCCCATTAGGTTTTTAATTTTTTTCCAGAATGCTTTTGGGTTTCTGTGATCTGCTTGTGTGTCCTGAATCAGCTTGTTCCATGTTTCATTGTGTTTGTTCTTACTTATTTCTTTCAGTTCTTCTTTTATATTCCTGTATAATATTCTGATGTCATTGCTCCACCCGTGTGTTTTGGTGTATTCATATATATTGGTGAATCTGGTTTGTATCATTTTCTCTTCATGTGTTAATTGTGCATGTGGTAATGTACGGTATGTTGTTTTTGGGATATTGTTTTGCATTGCTGATGTTACTTCTTTGTACCATTTGTCCAGCGATTTGTCGATCTCAGTTGTGTCTTTATTGTGTAGGAGTGTTGGTTCGTTTTTACTGAGATCCAATTTAAATTTTTCCCAATTTGCTCTATTAAGTGAAAATCTTGGGATTGATGGAATTTGTATCGGAGATGTAGATAAAGTTGCTATTATGGGTAAATGATCACTGGTTGTTGTGGGTCCAGCTTTTAGATGTACATTTAGATGGTGATGCCTATTGGTTAAAACAATGTCAGGTTTCCCAGTGTTACCGGCTGATACATAAGTTGCGAAGTCGGGCCCAAGGTGAGTTATTGTCCCATGTTCGATGAGAGCATGTAGAATTTTTCCTCCTGGGTTTCTGATATTATTTCCAAGGGTTGTATGTTTTGCATTCAGGTCTCCTATAAAGTATGCTGGGTTGTTTTGCCTCATTAGTTTTAAAATATCACCTGTAGGGAATATAGGCCTTCTAAATGTTAAATATGACGTTCCGATTAATATTGGGCCTCTGGTTGTGTTTACTTCGGCTGCAAGAAAGTTGCTATGAAAGTTGTCTATGATTTTATACTGTATATTGCGTTTTATAGCTATTGCTATGCCGTCGTGTGGTTCATCATGAATGTTCGTTTGGTGTACATGGTAGTTAAAAATCTTGATTTTGTCACCTTTTTTCCGACCATGTGCGTTGATAAGAATAATGTCTGGGTCTATTGTACTGTATATATTGGTGAGTTCTGATTTCCTCGTCAGATTCCAGGCAAGGACGTTGTGCTGAATTATCTTTAATAATTTATTTTGTGTAATCGTGGATCCCGAGAACTTGGTGTAGGGTGTTTGCTGGCTCGTGCATCTCCTGGTGAGTGTCTACTCCTTTCCTCCTTCAGTCCTGTTCTGATTTTCTTAAACTTGGTTACATCCACTCTTTCGATTCTATTATATTTGGTATTTAAAAGTCCTGCAGTTATCAATTGGTCTATATAGGTTTCTTCTACCCTATCGTCTTCGTAGGTGAATTTTACAGTGCCTTCCTTGATTTCCTGCAGAAGTCTGTCATTTGATATTGTAGGTGGTGTGTTGACTGCGTAAAAGCGGATGCCGATCTCATTGCCTAGGTCTGCAGGCTGCACATCGCTTGGTGAAGATGGGGGGGCACGATGACCAGAGTGGGATTCTTTTCTTAATTTTGCTTTGGTTGGATCAACTTTTGCAGGTTGTGATTTCTCTGTTTGCTGAGTGGTGGAGTCTGATAATTTGCGGTGTGGTGTGACTTCTTGGGTGATAGGGTCTGTTTCCATGACGGTTTCTTCTGTGAATGGTTTGGTTTTGTGCTCCTGTGGTTTCATTGCTCCCAGGCTACTCTCGGTGACGATTTTGAATATTTCTGTTGAGGGGGCGTCGTCTGGAAATTTTACCTCTGGCAGATTGTTTGCCGCAAACATTTCTCTAATCGTTTTTCCGAATGTTCCTGGTTTAGCAATGTTATTAAGGTGTGCATGTATGATACTAGTTAGGATCGTGAAAGGTAATCCTTCACTCAGATTGAGGTATGTTGGCTGCATGAGGGGATTTTCTTTAGTTTTCTTCAAGACTTTGGAAGTGGTATCTTGTAGCTTTGCAATTGCTGCGTATGTTTTGTTGGGGTCTGTTTCAATCTTCTTGTTTGTTCTTTCTTTCTCTCTCAGATTTCTAATTATTTCTTTTCTTATGGGACAACGCGCTGCTAATGTTCGGTGGTCCCCATTACAGTTCAGGCACTTTGGGTTATTTTTATTACTACATTCTCTGAATGTATGGCCCTCTGTTGCACATTCGGAGCAGAACTTCTTATCTTTTAGTGGACAATTAACAGCTAGATGATCATATTTGTAGCAGGTCCAACAGGGTGTTATTGGGAAAAATTCCTCCTGCTCAATTTGATGTTTTGTTAGATGATAGTGAGAAATACAGAGGCCATTCTCTATTGCTTTTTGTGCCATGGAGATCTCTCCAAACCTGACCTTCATCATCGTAGGAGCACCAGGCATTAGCACAACCTCCTCGACTCTGGCCCATGTGTTCTTCTCTTCTATATTATTAGCAATATCACTTGGTGTTTGTTTTAATATGTTCTTATCTACCCTTTTGATCACTATGGATTTTTTGGCTCGTAGTTGTGGTGGTATTACTATTTCGAAACCATGCTCTTTTAATTTCTTTGTTGATTCGTCTGAAAGCATGTTGTCCACATCTTTTTCTTCTATGCACAGGACTATGTATGAGTCCTTTGTTTCTATTAGTGCGGCGAATTTGATGCATAACTGGGCACACAGTAGTATACCCAGTTCCTCCTTACGTTTTTCAGATACGCCCCCCAAGAGGGAGCGTACCCGTATTCTGTTTCCGGTTGTCCTAGGCATTACATTTGGTCGTTCTCCGTGTCGTCAGTGTTGATATGATTTTTCCAGTCACCCTACCTATTCCAGGCGAGCAACCTAAACACAGGAATTACAGCACCCCCCACCGCCACTTGCTGGTCGAATGGTCGTAGGGTGGTTCCTGTGTCACTCACCTAGTAACCCCGTTAGGGGAACCTATATCCCTATTGTTAAAATTGCTCACTTATAGGCGTGAACTTGATGTGTACCTATTCGGGGGTGGGGTGGAGGATTAAGGATTTGCGACCCCCTTCCTAGGTGGAACACGCACGATCACGGTTTCCCAGGAAGGCTCGGCGGAGGGGTGGGTTCTGCTCCTACCCCCTTTCGTGTTCACAAACCCCTACAGTGGAGGTGAACAGTTACAGGGGGGACCCAAGGACGAATACACCTCTAGTGTGCAGGTCCCCAGGCCAGAGCGAAAAAAGAAGGAAGAACAAGGTAAAATAGCCAGAGGTGCAAGTGACACCGGTGGGATCGCGGCCCAAATCCGCTACAGAAAGCCGTTACAGATCACCCGATCAGGGCCGCCTCTGATCAGGAGTCACCCCTGATCAGTAGGGAAGCACAGAAAGGGCGTTGTCTGCAACGAGTTTACCGGTTGAGTGTAGTGATGGTGGAGGGGTGGTCAATTTCGTTCAGGTCGTCAACGGTTGAAAAACAGGCTGGCAGGCTTTAGCAGTGAAGGTTCTAGAAAGAGGTCCGTTCACGGCGAAGGCTGACTTAGGTGTCTTCGACTTTTATAGTGTCAACCCATCTGTAAAAGACAGTGAGAGAATGAGAGCTGACGTTACTCCCATCAATCTTAAAGGGTAAACACACTAAGAACACAAAAAAATAGGTTTACCCGCTTACTGGTTCCCAGCGCCGACCAGCAACGGCAGTCAGCGCTGATGGTAGGCGGACACAGAGGACACAGTATATCTGCAAGATGTGGTGCAGCTGTCGTACAGATGTCTAGCTCGTCATCTGACGAAGTTTTTCTTTTGCTCGATGGTGCTTATGCAAAAATAAGGAGGAAAGGAACTGGAACACATAAAATCAATCGCAACAGAGAAAATTACAGTGAATAATTGCCATCTTTTTAGCGAGCTAAAAATGGGACAAAGTAGGTTTTTTCTCAATACATGAGAATGACTTGGGAAACTTTAGACAACATTTTGAAGGTTGAACATCGTTTGACGAAAACAAGGTGTAACTGGCGCACATGGCACAACTAGTACCGTGTAGTGGACGTCTCCCCTACAACTGCGTATGCGCATTCCAATGCCACAGTATCCTAGCAACCAGCCACGTCTTCCCTAGCAACGGAGTCAAGAAACCGGCGAGTTCCACGGGTTTACTTCCGGCTGCTGTGTATATAAGCTCTGTCTCTCCATTAAGATTCAGTCTGGCCTCGGTTCCTGAACACGCAACACCTCCAAGCAAGCTCCTCGCTGTCCAGCTCTCATTCAACCTGGAGGCCAGCAACAGGCAACATCTCCTCTAACGAAGCTCCTGCACATCTACCTCCTTCAGCACGCTACTTACCGAACATGTCTACTAAGCAGCTCCTCACCACACGGCATCTCCAGCACCAGACTGTCTTTCATGTAATTTATATTATATAAGAAAACCACCACCTAGAGTTTCCATCAATCCCATCCTGAGTGCTAGACAACATAATATCACGTAACCCTACAAATGGTGACTCCCGGAGATTCGCACTCACAGGATGGAGGAGAAACTGATCACGCTCCCAGTCTTCAAGCAGCATAGAAGACTGGCTTATCCACACAGAAGCAGCTCTGCTACTCTAAGCAGACACCAGTTCCTCTTCCTGCCCCAAGCACCACATCCTACCGACCCCAGCACACCCGTCCTGCCTCAGAAGCCGACCCCGGCCCAGCAGTAACCCCTGCCGCCCCTGACACGGCCTCTGTTCCTGAGTGCGGACCCACACACCCCTCTTTTCTCCCTCAGGTACTCCCTGCTAATGTCCTGCACCCTGCTGCTGTGTGGACCCAGCTGCTGTCACGAGCCCTCATCCGCTTCTGCTGACGCAGCCCCTGCTCCTGACCCAGGCCCACACACCCCAGCAGGCGCACCTGACGACTCTGTACCTGCCGTGAGGGAAGCACAACATTCATCGCCTCCACACACCCTTTTTCTCCCTCTCTTCTCCCACAGATAGTGTGTATATAGACAGTTGTATCCAGCGACCGGCTCATCCACGCCATCGCCGTTGTCTCACATGAGGCATGCACCGCCCGTTCTGCCTCATATGTGCTAAGCAACTCTGCAGACAACAAGTCTCCTACACCGCCTGGAGGGAAGGGGGAGTATTGTAGTGGACGTCTCCCCTACAAATGCGTATCCGCATTCCAATGCCACAGTATCCTAGCAACCAGCCACCTGCTACGTCTTCCCTAGCAACGGAGTCAAGAAACCGGCGAGTTCCCACGGGTTTACTTCCGGCTGCTGTGTATATAAGCTCTGTCTCTCCATTAAGATTCAGTCGACTGCTGGACCCGGAGCTGCGAAGACCTGCTTCTTTTGCTGCATGTTTGAGTCTGCAACTTTGTTGTGATAAGACACTCAATCCTAGTGATTGTACTTACTCAACATAGTGACGGTGTAATTACCATCACAGATTGTACGGGAAATTTCAACTTTTGGAAAAAACAAATATTTGGGCTCCCCAAATTTTGACTACTACCCGTGCGTCTACGTCCTGGATTGGCCAATCAGTGGTGCCCCACGGTGGCGTGATACATGCACGTTTACTGCGGTGCTCTGATTGGCTAACCGAACGTGGCGTGGTAGGTAGGCTGTTTCTACTCTCTAAGTCCTCTTCTTTCCTTTTTTTATCCCCTTCATGCACTTCGTTCTTTGAACGGGAGGCGGGACTTAGCGATACGGTCGATCCGGCAAGGGAACCTGTGATAGTGCAGGGCACCCACCCCTTGTCCGGGGGTCACCGGTAGGTGGCAACTTTCTTAGACATAACTATAGTCACAGGTAACCTGGGTGCAGAACCCTACGAGCCCGACGCCCGTCCAAGAGGGGGGGGCGGGGTCACTGCTCCCAGGCAGGAGCCCTGTGTTATAGGTAGGATTAGATGTAATCAAGAAGATGACAACAAGCATTAGAATAAAACATAGAGATAAGGGACACTCTATTGGAAGAGGAAAAGTGGCAGAAATCACTTACAACAAATTGCAAGTCCCACTAACAAGAATATTCAGCACCAATGAAGGTTTTAAAGTAATCTGTAAAGATGACTTTGATTCAGATAAAACCCTTTCAAAAGAAGCCAGAGATATATTTTACAATGAAGGCCTTGTTGTTGTCATGCCACCAGAACAAAAAGCAAAAAGATCAGTTTTCGTTCGTCAAGTCGACCAAGAGATCGGGAGGAAGACATCGGAAGACCTGAAGGATGAACTGGAACGCCAAAACAGGTGGATGAAGATTGAAGAAGTCATTAAGATAAAAGACTATACTCATGTTTTTAAGATTACTTTTGAAGAAGTGTCAATGGCTGAGAAAGTTTTACAACAGGGCTTTCTAATATTCAACATGTCAGTCACACCACATCAAATAAAGAAGGAGACATTCATCAGTCTGCAAACTTGCTTCTCCTGCTACAAATATGAAGAACACACAACGAGAGACTGTCCGGAAAAAGAAAAAAAGTACTGCTCAGATTGTGCAGGCGACGACCATACCTACACTGAATGTAAGAATACATATGTTGGCTGTCTCAACTGTAAGAGAAACGGGAATGCATACATAGGACATAGGACGTTAGCAATGGCATGCCCAATAAAAAAACACATGATAAAGTACAAGGAACAAGAAACAAGGAAAAAGGAACAAGACAAGAAGGATACGACATACGTCGAAATAGCCAAGAGAGCGGTCCAAGAGGCTCATAGACCAGAATCCACCATATTAAACTTAAGTGAGCCAATACGCCGTAGGTAGTTAGTATGATCCATGCACATTTGCACAATATCATTGCAGGATCATACAATGAGGAGAATGAAAATGTTTTAAATTGAATAACCTACAGAGATGATATTTCCAGAATCACAATCCGAAAAACTATTTCGAGCAACATGCAGAAGCGGGCAGAAGGCTACATCTGGGCAGGCAAGGTTTGAGGAGCAACAGCGATACAAGAACACAAGCGACTGATAGAGATCCCAGACAAATGACTAGAAGTGACAAAGAGAAGATAGAAATAACAAAAGGACAGACTATAAGACAAAGGAGTAGGAGGAGAGAAGATAAGATGGAAACTGATCACAATATACAACCTGAATCTGCTGAAGAAATTGGATTAAAAGTTATCACTACAACAAAACATGGAATCCCAACATCGAGACCAACAGGAGGGACAATAGTAAAAAACTGTGAAGGAGGGATATACAAGTGGACATATCAAGAAAAATCCTTAAGTGAAGATTATGTCTGGTCACTAATTACTACGGACAAACTAAAGATTACGACCAATGACTTTAAAATAGTAGACCCGTCAGAGTTTAGAAGAGTCAGAAGCGGGAAACAGGATGATAGGTCTCCACTTCAACAGTCACAATCCAAGTATAAGAAATAATGGACAATAGACAAACAGTAAGAACTTAGAAATATGCAACACAACGTAAACTGAAGTAGGAAGATTAACCTCGTGGCTATATCAGAAATTATTTTGTTATACTAATAAACAGTCACGGTGAGACAGAAAACAACAACATAAAACTCTTTAACTATTATGCTAAACCAAAGGAAATGAATGGGCGAGAAAAATGACGGAGTAGCGATGGCGGTTAAAAGAAACTTAAAATTTAAGCTAATTGATGACGGGATGAATTTCTGGCAATAAAATAAATGCAACTCAGAGACGTATTATTGCTGCTACTTATCTCACAAAGGACGACCCTGCTTACCTATAGAAGACCTATTAAGAATTGGCTAACAATAGTCATCCGATGTGCGCTCTTAGGAGACTTTAACGCCAGACATAGGATTTTGACAATACAAAATAATAACGTCGTGGGAAACGCCCTTAATCAATTAATAAATTTAGGAAAAATCAATCATCTGGGTCCTAACTTTCCAACCTGGAGAAATCACAATACACAATCGACACCAGACAAAATTTTTACCAACAACAAAGCCTTTTTCAATTACCATATAATACAGGGACCTCTTACAGGCAGTGACCATCTGCCAATTATACTAACACTGTCAACAAGCCCCATACAGATACCAATAAAAAAGAGACTGAAAATGGGTAAAACAGACTGGGACAGCTTCAAAGACGACTTAAGTAATCACCACTCGATTAACCTACAAGGAAAACAACAGAAGATATAGACTCAGAAATGGACAGACTGCTCAGCCAATAAAACATCTATAATATGACTGCTCCTGCCACTTTTTAGAACAATTTACTGAAAGCAACAGACTACCAGAAGAAGTTAAATTAATCCAGACCTATTACAATGAAATAAACAGGTATATGGAAAGACACGGCAGTAACAGATGGCTATATACGACACAGATAGCACTACAGATAAAATTAAGAGATGCATGTAAGGAAGCAAACAATAAAAAATGGAATGATATTATAATGGCGGCTGACATGACTAAAGACACAAAAATATTTTGGACTTCCATAAACAAGATGATGGGGCACAACAAGCAAAAAACACCATACATTAAAGACCAAAATGGAACAAAATTGCACGAGGAAAATGAACAAGAGTCAGCATTCAAAAGGGAATGGGTAAAAGTTTTTAAAATATCAGATGAGGAAAATGAAGATTTTGATAGTGAACACGAAGAAAGGATAGAAGAAGAAATGGGAAGACAAATACATAGAATCACCCCAAGGCAATATATAGACTATAACTTATTACCTAATAATCAAATAATAACCATGGGACACAATGTTCGCAATAAGTAAAGCCATTGACATTGCAATAACAAGCAATGTCAATGATGTCGCTGTAATTTCAGATTCCATGTCAGCTCTTAAAGCAATTCAAGGTGGTAATACTACCAGCAATGAGATACAGGGCAACATTATTAATAAATTACATGAGTGTGCCAAGAATATTGTGCTGGTGTGGGTGCCTGGGCATTGTAACATTTGGGGCAATGAACAGGCAGACAGATTAGCAAGAGCGACTGTGGGTCTCGGGGAGACAACCAATGTACCCTGGGAGACTCAGTCGTGTCTCTCCTTGGGGAAGACATATGCATTTGGAAAGTGGCAACTTGAATGGACTAGGTTGGATCTCCACAACACCTGGAAGACTAATATAGGAAACTGGCCCTCAGCATATAGAAAGAATAGGAGGGAAGAGGTCGTTCTCGCCAGACTAAGGCTGAACTGTACCTATCTGACCCACCTAGGGGCCTATCTTGACAATTCCTTCCCACCTATCTGTGCCACTTGTAACCTAATTCTCTCCATCAGACATATTCTGACTGAGTGCAGCCAGTACGAACCAGAGCGCCGGCAGCTGGTGATCCTAGCTGCCGAGCAAGGCTTCGTGCTGACTGTACCCAACCTATTGCAAGATAATGTCACCATAAGTGACGCAGTAATAACCTTCCTCAAGGAGACCCATCTTATCGGCATGTTATGATTGACACACGCATGAACTCTTTTATATCTATTATATGTATGTAACCATGCCTTAAAAAATAAAAAAAATAAAAATAAAAAATAAAAATGAATAAAACAAAAATTAAAACATACAACATGAGAAACACATCACAAACCCTATCATTACATACAACACTCACATTTATCAAGCTAAACTGACACCCACCAACATATATTCAAACAAAAAGACACGGGCTACAAAAGACAAAATAAAAAATAAAAATAAAAAAATCACAGAGAAACTAGTCACCTGACAAGCCATTTCATCTGGTCTGTCACTAACTCACCATCATATCACTCATGCATACCATAATTCATCCCAAATAAAACAACAAGAAGAAAGAAGTAACCAAAATACCAAGAACAAGAAGAACAAA
>NW_024736866.1:0-12945 GCF_018991925.1 Homarus americanus
TCTTCAGGGAACGCTTGGAACCTTCTACCGTTCATTTATTCAAACTAAATCTGTTCACACTGGTAAGCAGACCATTTATTCTCTAAAATAATGTTAAATATCTGACTATCAAAATGCAAATGATTTCACAGCATTAGCACTTCAGAGAAGATGTTAGAAAATTTTAAATAATTATCATAAAAGGTCGAAATAAAGATGAAATTCGCTTTCAAATGAAGTCTTATTCTATTTCTCTCTTTGTTTTCTACCAAACATACAAGAAAAACAAAGGATTCCAAAAATATAGCACAAAGGTAAAATGAACTACTGTTTGTATGGTTGTATGGGGGAGATGTAAAACGCTCAGGGGAACAGCCACTGGACTTTTGCGACCAGATCGACGGGTTATCAGCTGATAGTGTTCTAAGTTAGGGCGTAACGAGTGGGATGGTTGTCCGCCGCTCGTTTGTTTGTTCTCAGCCCCCCACTAGGGGTAGACGGAGGTGAAAAAGGTCGCTGCCAAGCTGTCATACATCGTGACACTATCCAGCCGTCAGCACAGCTGTACTTGCATCCTACAAATTCGTTCAAATTCTGGTTGTGTGCTCATCTGAAGATCCTGGGGCTCGCGGGCTGATTCCCCAGACTTTCACTCATTCAACTGTCAAACTCCTGACACCTGCTCAGCTACTACCGCGGCTGCCACGTCATCGCCACTTCCTCCACGTGCCCTAATCCACCGTCCGTGCCCTCGGCGTCTTGTCCTGTGTGGCATGACAACGCCCACCAACGCCGGCGCCAAGTGAGGAAGCTGCCCTGACCTTCCTCTGAGAGGGACCCGCAGCGTCAACGAACATTCCACCGGGTTGCAGTCGTAGGAAATATCTGCTGCGCTTGCTTGACTCCTGGTCTATTTGACACTGGCCAGGAACACAGAAGTTGTAGAACTTGCTGACAACAGGGAGTCCGCTCTCTACGCCTACCCCGAGTCTCCCACTCCTCCTACGAAGAACACGAAGCCTCCGTCCTCCGAGGAACCATTCACAGGAGTAGAGAGTAGTAGTTCACCGGCCGTGTAGTGCCACAACTGCGGAGAAGGGCACATTCGTTCTCGTCCCAGGATTCCCGTGCCTTCAAATCTACCGACATTCATCAGCCCAGCTGTCAAGGTCGGATTCTGTTTGAAGACAGGAGCACACCATTATTGTGTTGGCGGAACAATAAATGAGTCTTGGCATTTACTATCAGGGGACACTGGCTCGGCTCATGCATTATTGTCTCTGAGGAAGCCCCCAGATGACGCTGACGTCTCCAGCTGCTCGAAGGTTAGTGTCGCTGATTATTTAGGTTGTGTTGACCAGTTCCCCGTTGTTAGGTGCTACCTGCGTTGCCTGTATTTCATTGGTTGGTCTATCGTGGTAAGAGCGCCCGTTAAATTGGCTAGTATTCTCATTGGCAATGTTCCCGGAGTTCGTGACCCTAACGACCCGGAATCTTTAAAACTCTCTCCCCGCCACCAGCGCCAGTCTCCCTCGCCATCAGCGCCAGTCTTCTCGCCACCTGCCAACGTCGCTCGCTACCCTCACACGCCACCCTCACCTCCAGCAAAGGTCCAAGCTGTGGAGACAAGGTCAGCGAATGTGAAACGACTGCATCCCCTGGTTCTGCCGAAAATAGTGCTACTGGACTGCCAATACGCCCATGAGTTCGCCAAGCTTCAAGCCTCGTGTGTACCACTGACGCGGGTGTGAGGGAGAAGGTGACTTCGGGAGGAGGATCAGGCTAGAGATGGTCTGTTTACAAGTTTATTTTGTGGCTTAATGGTCTGTTACATAGGTCTTGTGTGTCATCCAAGCAACCAGCCAAAGTAGGTCGGTTTTACTTGTTGTCCCTGCTGGTTGTCGTAGTAACATCTCTGTAGCTCACGAGAGCCCTCTAGCAGGACACTGTTCTTGTAGAAAGACTCTGTATGAAGGCTAATCAGCTTTACCTGGCCAGGTATGGGAGAGGATATTAGAGCCTTTTGTAGGGGTTGTGGTCAGTGCCAGGTATGTCCTCGCCAAGGGTAGAGTCCGTCCTGTTCCTCTTAAACCCTTTACCACAATCATTACAGAGCCATTTTCTCTGTGGTAGCCGTAGATTTGATGGACCGTTCTCACCCCCTTCCTCTAAGAAGCTCTAAATTAAATCGAGAGCTAATTTGTTAAGGAAATATAATTGCATTCCACATTAATTTTGCTAATGTCCTTGACGACGTTCCTCTGCTGGAGTCAGTGGCGTCACCCGCATGAGTTCCTGTGGAAATCTGCGGCGCCGGACTCCGGATGATCTCGGTTGCCAGTTACCGATAACACCTGACGAGATAGAAGCAACTCTACGACTGGCAATAGGCCCAAGCTTAAACTTGACTGAAGTGGATCCCTCGTGTGTTCCCTTAATATGGCCCTTACGATATTTGGATATTATCAAGTACCACTAATTCTTCTTTTAATTTGACCATTTCTCATTCTCTTTATTTTGCTCTGTATATTTAACCAATGGTTGTAGGATTGTTATGTTTTGTTGTACTAATCCTAAGTTTTAATGTACCTTACAGTAGATTTTTTTGGTGGGAGCTGTAAGGGCGGTAACGAGCGGAATGGTTGTCCGCCGCTCTCGTTTCCAGAGTTTGTTCTCGGCCCCACTACGTAGACGGAGGTGAAAAGGTCGCTGCTGCTTTGCCATATCTCAGACACTACCCAGCCGTCAACACAACCGTACTGCACCCTGCTGTTCGTTCAAATTCTGGTTAAGTGCTCATCTGAAGCTCCTGGGGCTCGTGGGCTGATTCCTCACTTTCACTATTCGGCTGTCAAACCTCTGACACCTGCACCAGCTACTACCGCGGCTGCCACGCCGCCATCGCCACTTCCTCCACGCCCTATCCACCTTCCGTGCTCCTGGCGTCTTCTTCTGTGGCAAGACATCGCCCACCAACGCCTGTATTTGATTTCTTTTCTAATCGAACATATTCCTGCTCCCGAACTGCCTTTTCCCCACCCCCTGAAAACCTGAATTCCCCGGGGAATTCCTTGGCTGAGAACCCCTGGTATAGACTATAGAATCTAGATGGCTGGTCAATCGGGAGGCTCTACCGCTTTAGCGTGAACCAGCAACCCTGGAGGATATTGGGAGAATATTTTATCTACTCTGCCACCCTACTTCTAAAATTATATTTGAAAAGCAGCAAAACAGACATAAAACTTATAAAAACATGTTAGCAATATAAAACTAAGATTGCTTGTTTAATTATGCATTAAACTAGCAATAAAAGGCACAAAAACCTGCAATAGTAATTTGAAAATTAACATGAAAAAGCATGAAAAGCTAGCAACAAAGCCATTAAAGCTAAAAAATAAAGGCATGGCATAACGCCAAGGTCAAGACAGCTACAACAAAACCATAAAACTAACAGTAAAGTCATGACAGCTAACATCAAAGTCATGACAGCTAATATTAATAATGGCATGACAACTAACATCAAAACCATGACAGCACATTAAAGGCATGACAGCTAAAATCAAAGCCTTAAAAGCTAATAATAAAATCACTACAACTAAACCAAAGGTCATGACAGCTAACAACAAAACCACATAAAAACTAACAATAAAGACATGACAGTGAACAACACTGTATGGAACCAACAACAAAGGCACAAAAATTTGAAGCAATAGAGGCACTTTTTCTCTTAACCTCAATCAGCCCGCCGTCCAATAATTGTCACGCCGCTGCAACTGCAAAGCCAAACTGTAATTTGTGGGTTAAGTTGTGACGAACACCTGTGTGGCGGACGTGACTTACTACCAATACCTGTCCAGGTGAGACAACAATGATTCTATTACACCTCTCTGTATCGGTGATGGAATTCAGGAACGGAGAGAGGGGAACTAGGGATGGAAAACTGAAAGGGAAGGAGGAAACTGGTGATAAACTGAGAGGGAATGAGGGAAACTGGTGATGGAACTGAGAAGGAAGGAGGGAAACTGGTGATGGAACTAAGAGGTAAGGAGGGAAAGGATAATAGAATTGAGAGGGAAAGAGAGAAACTGGTGATGCACCTGAGAGGAAACAAGGAAAAATTATTATCAAATTTAGGAAGTAATGGAAAATTTATGATAAAAGATATTGAGGTACACTGTAGTAAATTGATAATTACCCTCAGAAAGTGAGACTGGGAGTTATTGACTGGGAAATAAATAAAATGAGATGTAAAAGTAATACATTGAAAATAAAACAAGGAGGTGTGTTTGTAGACAGAGGGTTGTTCACCATGCTTCTTCACCACAATCACGCAGCCCCATCCCTTTACTATAATCCACTACCATCACCAATCAATGAATTATCCCTGT
Organism: Homarus americanus; assembly: GCF_018991925.1. Taxonomy (NCBI): domain Eukaryota; kingdom Metazoa; phylum Arthropoda; class Malacostraca; order Decapoda; family Nephropidae; genus Homarus; species Homarus americanus. The sequence continues at coordinate 4,368 of NW_024736866.1, forward strand.
AACCACTATCACCACCACCACACACACATCCTCCTTACTACTACTACTACTACCAAAATTACTACTAACCATAACCACTATCATCACCACTACAACCACGCTCATCACTAACCACCTCAACAGTGCAGCCACCACCAACACCACATCATCATCATCACTCTACCACAAATTAAATCACCACTTCACAACAACGGCTACCGCAACTGTCATCATCGCCAATTACAAACCACCACCACAAATCCACCATCACCATCACCCAGTTCAATCACCATCAGCGGTACAATCAATTATCATTAGGCAACCACATGACTCACAAACCAAACCACCTTCTAAAACCACACCAACACCACAACCACCATTACCATGCACTTCATTTTTACTCTCCTACTTTCTCTCAGTCTCTTTATTTCTTTGTCTCTCTTTTCATTTTTCTTTCATCCAGAATGGAAGGAAGGAGAGGTGAGTTAGGAAGAGGAAGGAAGGGAGGGAGGGATTGAATGTTTGTGAGGGGTAACGGTTGGTTTGTGGTTTAGGGAGTTACTCCTCACAGGTATTTATGGGAGAGGGGGAGAGAGGATGAAAGTGGCGATAATAATAAATGTAGGAATAAGTATACCATGCACTAACATATATATATATACAGTACCCAAACTCTTAACTTTTTATTACAAAATTATCAGCCTGCAAATTTTCATAATCTTCATTAAACCCTTTCATTACTTTTATTTTGAAAAATATTACAATAATTAAACTTCAAAATAGCTAAAGAATTAAAGTGGTTGACAGGTGTCTGGTAATGTGGAGGTGTCAAAACCATAGCACAATTTACCTTATCAACAAACTACTGTATATAGTAAATTCAGGGCATTTGTGAAACAACAAAACAAACAACTATCAGTAAGCATAGAAAAAAACATACATAATATATTATACAGCATAACATAATATCACTGATGTTAAATAAGGCACAAATTATGGCAGCACAAGTAACATATCTGAAAACATAATCCATATTTAATACCACGCTAAGACTAACTCAACCGGCAATCACTATGTTCTCTACCACACATAAACTCGTAGATGTTACTCAAATTATCATATTACTTACTTGTTGTTAAAAGCGCCTTTGTAAACCTAGGGATGCACGTTATACTTAACTTAGGGATTGGAAATCCTAGAGGCCTGGTATAGACTGCAACAATGAGTCAGCTTTGCATACAGAAGTATGCTAGGGCAGTAGTCTGGTCGGATACTGAAAATGTTTTTGTACCTTTTTACAAGTATCGTATATGGCACACACATACATACAACTAATAATAAGTATTTTGTTGGGTAAGCACTCTGCTACTGCTACCTGGTATAGCAGGTGGCTCCACCGACAGGTACTTAATATTATTTTACCTGTTTTGTATTGACTCATAAGAAGATGTTTTTCATAACATTTATTACTGATAAAACGATTCGAGCAATATATTTTTTTCAGTAATTACCAAAAACAGGAAAAAGTTGAAAACAAACATCAAATGTATTGTGCCACATCCACGCTTCTGAGAGCTCCAATTCTTGCAACAACAATGATCAAGCATTGGATGAAAATTGTAAATAAAGCAGATAATCATCTGAACCATAGACAGACCCCGGTCATTACTATGGACTAGCCACTGTTTGCTACTGCAAAACAAGTGCAAAGGTGTTGGCCACAAGAATTTGGGACGAAAAGTATCTTATCATGCTGGGTGGGTTTCATATTGAATGGCTGCATTCAGGTTTCGCTAAACCCGGATTGCTGAATCATTTTATGAAAGTCACCCACTCCAACCAAAGCAAAAAACATGCCCACCAAGACGCTGCTGCCTTATTTGTCCTCAAGCACAAAGCCTACAAAGCTTAGGTACAGAACATCACAAGATGAAAGGGAATCCTACAATCCATGACTGGGGAAAAATGTGAAGAATGTCCCTACTCCTGCTACTGTAACCTCACATTGAAATTGCAATTGACAATTTACATTTCTTGAGGGCACAGATGATGGTCTCTTTGATTTGTACATAGAGTCCCTTTCCATGCTTGCTCCATGTTTTTACACTACACCAAAACCATTATGCCAGGTGGTTACCAATTCATATTCCGACCTGTCCTTACCTGGGCTAGAAATCATCTTGCTTTGCCTTATTTCTATAGTGGATGATTTGTCATCCACAAAAACAAAAAAATATCTTATCTGGCATTGCTTTTGACCAATGGGAGGACCAGAATATTGACATGTGAAAGTCAGTGGTGGAGTGATTGGCCTGAGCTAGTCCTACCTTTGAGGAGTTCGAAGGTAACCTTCAAAGAGACCTAAACAAGGAAAAACCTCCATCACCATCAACAAACTCAATTCTGTGAAGGAAACATTTTGCACTCAGCTGTCTTCTCTGTAACAACAATAAAAAAAATGGGTAAACCTTTTCATGAGGACAGTCCTAATCTGTTAGTAATAGATACAAGAGACATTGTAGACAGTCAAGTAATTCAGTCTGTAAGAACTGTTGAAGAGGTGGGCCAAAGAGAATACTCAGAAATTTGTCAGGATAGTCTCATTTGCAGACTGATCAAAAACTAGTCTCTGAGATATCCCCAAAACAACCTCACGCTGTTCAGTCTGCGTATTCCCAACCAAAAGTTCACAACTGCAGGTGACTGCATTCAGGATGACTGTGACCTATTGGCGCATCTTTTATGTAAGTGTCTTGTCAATCACGAGCTATCAACTTTGAGGACTTTTATTCATGAGAATCATGTCTATACACCATCAATCTCAGATCATGGTAACCTTTAGGGTTTTGCAAAGAATGTCTACTTACTCCAGGCAAGTCTTGGAGAGTCACACAAACCCAGTGACAGTATAAGTATATTAGATGGAACAACATTAGTTCGTTTTCGAATGCCTAGTGGAGCAAAAAAAACGTTCAATGATTATACCTAAAGATATTTTGTTCCATACATAAAAAAGGCAAATAAGAGAAAGTTCCCCCGTTGTCGATTTTAGTCTGGGTTGTCTATATTTCAGTGACAACTTGAAATCAGCCGCTCGTCAGAAAAAAAAATAAGTGGTGTAAGACGACATGTGACAGGTAAAACAGAGGTGCCACAAGATTGGAGTCAGTTTTTGCAAGATAAGACACAAGAAAGAACTATTTGACATTCTTGGCAAACAAGCTATGAGCGTGTATGAGGGCTGAAGCAGAGCTGTGTATGACTTATTATGAAAATGTTCTGAGGTCGAAGATGCAGACCCTAGCAATGTGTCTCCCCTGCAGGCATGAATAAGCAGACTCAAAATGGTTGTGCATGAAGCTGATGCCGCCAGCAAAACGCAACAGGAAGATTATAATTAGAACTGTGGATATCGATGTGTATATTATAACAATTGCAATTTTTGAAAGGCTTAGTGTTGATATGCTATGGATTGCATATGGGACAGGAAAGACTCCTTCCTCTGCATACAAAAACATGGAATTGTTGGTACCATTGGAAGTCAAAAAGCTCAATCCCTACTCGGATTTCATGCTCTCACAGGTTGTGATACAGTGTCAGGTTTCTGTGGAAAGGGCAAAATATCAGTCTGGGATGTATGGAAGGTCATTCTGAAATTACATCTGCATTTCTAGCAATATCATCACCCCGCAAATGGCTTATGAGCCAATGTTCATGCTTTGTTCGAGAGGTTTGTTGTCATTCTGTATGACAGGACACAGTGTTAAAATGTGCATGACTGCAGAAGAGATCTTTTTGTACAAGGAAAAGGAAGGACTTCCATGAATGCTCTGGAACCAAGGATGCCCCCACTCAGCATATGAAGAGAGCCTGCTTTCAAGCTGGACACATGCGAGGACAGACTTGTGCAGATATTGGAATACACACACCTTTGGCATCGGAGTAGGGTGGGTGAAAGAGGGATGCTGTGAGGAGACCAGGGGCTTCTAAGGTTGTAGGAGCTTGTAAATGAAGTTGGGCGTCAGAAAGGATGTACAACCCGTTGTGGTTGTTCAAGAGTTGAGATGCCGTGTACACCTTTAGTGATTGCGTCTATGTGCAGAAATATGTAAAATGACAGATTAGATCTTTGTCATTAGAGCCATTTAGGACTATCATGTACTATCATGTACAGTTGGGGGATGATATTCTGCCCAACGTTGCATTGTCTTGTGGAGATATCCGGCAACTCAACCAATAGTAAACAGGGCATGAATGAACCTTTCTTGGATTGTAGTGTGAGGATGCTATTTGGACGAAAATCTGTTACAATCAAACCTGTTCCTTCATAATAGTTAACGACGTGCCCTGTTTACTTTACGAAAGTGACACATGTCACCACTGGTCACAGCAACGTAAGACGGTATATTATTCCCAGCTGTACCTGTAAATATGGAAAATCTATCTAAATAGCATGGTTTTCATGTATGGATTTTAATATTATAGTATTATGAAGTGAAGTAGTCAATGTATATAATATAGCTATTTTATACTGGCGATTGAATACTATTGTACCAATATTCTGTACCTGCGACTTCTAGAAAATCAGACTGGTGAATTGTGACTTACCCACTATGTGTGCAAACCCCATCCAGTATTGACCATCCCACCATCCCACTCCCCCTGCGTCCCTGGGACAGCCACCCCAGCTGACCACACAGCTTGACCGACTCTACTGCCAACACACTCGCCTCGCTCCCGATATGTCTTGGTTGGCTGCTAGTACCATAAATGTAAAGCTAACGAAATAACAGGTGGCTGATGTGATAATGGAAGTCAACGGACTCTCATTCAGGACACCATACAACATATGAATAAGGAGACCATCGGAAAACTAGAGAAGTTGACCGCCCTCTCTACCAAGCTGAATGGAGTTTTAACAAGCTTGGAATTCTCGCAGAAATAAGCGACTTAAAAGCAGGGTTGAACGCTGAAGCTGAAGAGCCAATCACTCAGGACCCGAGTTCAACAGCTGAGCGAGGAAGACTCCAAGCTCAAGAAAGAACAGTCGACAACAGCGGATCGGGTGAATTATGTCGATGACAAGGAGGCGAAAAACCTCAAGCTTGTCGGAATCCCCAAGGATCCCCACGAAAACTGGAATCATCCCAGCAAAAAATTTCACACCTGCTGAGTGAACATTTTAAACTTACTGAAGTCAAGTTTGACCGTGTTCAACGTGTCGGGAAATCCAACTCCTTCCGCCCATAGCTTTCGGGAGATGCTTACCGAAGTATCAGAAATAGAGTAACTAACACTTAGAAATGGCAGACGTAGCTATTATACAAATAAGTGCAGTTAGCATTAATCAACAGTAAGCACAGATATCATCAATTCAATTCAGAACAGGAACACTCAACCTACGGCTCCCCACTCAGCATGATAAACTAGCAGAATCGCCGCCCTCAGGCGTCATCCACTAAATGAACTAGCTGGTTAATTCAAAGTTAACCAGGCTGGTACACTTATTATATTGGGCTTTAGTAACGAACAATTGTAGTTTCTACTTTTTATAAAAACGTAATGTTTATATAATTCCTGAGTGTATATCAATCGTAACTTCCACTATTTATGAGCGTGAAGGGAAGGAGGGGCTATGAAATCGACCGTTTAATCACGTCCTCTAGTCTAGGATATCAAACTACTGCCCGCTTTAGGTGGCCAGAGAGCCGGCTACTTAATGTCTTAACTCAGCATAATATGACGCAGCTTCCCGTGGACACACCTTATCACGTGCACTGAAATGTCACCTCATAGCTAGTGGAAAGTTACGGAAGAATCAGTTTATAAATCAAATGTAATTAACATTATATAATCTTTCTGTTTATGAAACAGGGGCCATTACATCGGCATTGGTAGGACGCCACCCTCCGGAGGATCCACATTGTCTCTGTTCAGTCCCCAAAACTTCTTCCATCAATAGGTCATTAACGGTGTATGTAAGTTCCACCATGTTTTTCACTACAACGGTACAGCAAAAGTATATTTTTATTATTAAACTGTTATTATTTTATTGTCTAATCATCACTACATATAAGACCACCCATCATCGCTACATATAACAATATCCATCATCACTACATATATCATCCATCATCACTACATATAACACCATCCATCATCACTACATATAACACCATCCATCATCACTACATAAACAACATCCATCATCACTACATATAACACCATCCATCATCACTACAGATCGGTAAAGTAGTTTCCGACATTCACACGGATACACACACACACACAACAGAACTTCTTTTGGTTTATATAGATAGATTGTGTAATCATCACTACATTCACCACCATCATCACTACATAACACCATCCATCATCACTATGTATAAAACCATCCATCATCACTACATATCTTACCATCCATCATCACTATATATAACACCATCCATCATCACTACATATAACACCATCCATCATCACTATAAAACCATCCATCATCACTACATATAACACCACCCATCATCACTACATATAACACCATCCATCATCACTATGTATAAAACCATCCATATCTACATATAACACCATCCATCATCCTACATATACCATCCATCATCATCTATGTATAAAACCATCCATCATCACTACATATAAACCATCCATCATCACTATATATAACCCTCCATCATCACTACATATAACACCATCCATCATCACTATGTATAAAACCATCCATCATCACTACATATAACACCACCCATCATCACTACATATAACACCATCCATCATCACTATGTATAAATCATCCATCATCACTATATACCATCCATCATCATTACATATAACACCACCCATCTTCACTATATATAACAACATCCATCATCACTACAATATAACATCATCCATCATCACTACATATACCACCATCCAACATCATCACTACATATAACACTATCCATCATTACTACAGATCGGTAAAGTATTTTCAGAGATTCGCGTGCGGACACACACACACAAACAGATATACTTCTTTGTTTTATATTGATAGATAGATCATCACTACATATAACACCACCCATCATCACTACATATACCACCATCCATCATCATTACATATAACATCATCCATTATCACTATGTATAAAACCATCCATCATCCTACATATAACACCATCCATCATCACTACATATAACATCATCCATCATCACTATATATATAACATCATCCATCATCACTAAATATAACATCATCCATCATCACTATATATAACACCATCATCAGTACTTTTACATCATCATCCATCATCACTACATATAACACCATCCGTCATCACTACATATAATACCATCCATCATCACTACAGATCGGTAAAGTAGTTTCCGAGATTCTCGTGCAGACAAACACACACACAAACAAACAGACATTATTCTTTTGATATATATATATATATATATATATATATATATATATATATATATATATATATATATATATATATATATATATATATATATGATAAAATCACGGAAAAGAAACAACGGGCACCTAGGTGTCTTGTTTCCATTTTCCATGTAATTTATCAAGATTATATCTTTCACGTTTTCATTGTGAATTTACATATGAAATATATATATATATATATATATATATATATATATATATATATATATATATATATATATATATATATATTTAGATGATACAGTTGTAACGGAACCTCTCATTACCAACACTTTAATGATAATTTCGTCAATGTTGGCAAAAATCTTGCAGAGACATCCCTAATCACCATGGAATTTAGAGCCTACCTAAACACAGCTGAAGAGTTGTTCTTATCCCTGTCACGCAAAATGTGTAGATGTAGCAGCACACGACAAGAATATATCAATGAGCATCATTAAGAAATTAGCCCAACTATTACTACTTGTTGTCTTCACATTTTAACTCCTCCTTTCATTGGGTGTTTTTCTGAATAAACTGAAAGTTGCTAAAGTTCGTCCAGCACATAAAAATCTTGGGGTAAGGGTCTTTTCAAGAATTGCCTCCATATCAGTCCTCCCAGCCTTGAGTAAGATCCTGGAGAACATCATCACTACATACTCTTACCATCCATCACTCATCACTACATAACACCATCCATCATCATCTTCCATATAACACCATCCATCATCATCACTACATATAACACCATCCATCATCATCCACTAAATATAACACCATCCATCATCATCACTACGCTATAAACACCATCCATCATCACCTACATATAACACCATCCATCATCACACATATAACACCATCCATCATCATCACTACATATAACACCATCCATCATCATCACTACATATAACATCATCCATCATCATCATCACATATAACACCATCCATCATCATCACTACATATAACATCAATAAATCTCCCACTACATATAACACCATCCATCATCATCACTACATATAACATCCATCATCACTACATATAACACATCCATCATCATCACTACATATAACACATCCATCATCATGCCATATAACACCATCCATGTATTCCATCACTACATATAACATCATCCATCATCATCATCATATAACACCATC
>NW_024736867.1:0-33426 GCF_018991925.1 Homarus americanus
TCTCGATAAGGGGACTTTGTTATATGCGATCAGAACTTTCTTATTCTCAATCAGGGGACATTTATACTGGATAGTGGACTTTGTTATACTCGATCCAGGAAATTTTCTTTTCTCGATGAGGGCCTTTGTTATACTCGATCGGGGAGCTTTGTTATACTCGATCGGGGGGCTTTGTTATACTTGATCAGAGGACTTTGTTATAATGGATCAGGGGCCTTTGTTATACTCGATTAGAAAGCTTTGTTATACTCGATCAGGGGGCTTTGTTATACTTGATCAGGGCCCTTTGTTATACTCGATCAGGGGGCTTTGTTATACTCGATGAGGGGGCTTTGTTATACTTGATCAGGGGACTTTGTTATACTGGATGAGTGGACTTTGTTATACTCGATTAGGGGACTTTAATATACTCGATCAGGGGACTTTGCCTTACTCGATCAGGGATCTTTGTTATACTCGTTGAGGGGGCTTTGTTATACTCGTTCAGGTGACTTTGTTATACTCGTTATGGGGACTTTGTTATACTCGATGAGGGGACTTTTTATACTCGATGAGGGGACTTTGCTATACTCGATCAGGGGACTTTGCTATACTCGATCAGGGGGCTTTGTTATACTCGATAAGGGGCCTTTGTTATACTCGATGAGGGGACTTTGTTATTCTCACTTAGGGGAATTTGTTATACTTGATCAGGCGACTGTTTTACTCGATCAGGAGATTTTGTTATACTCGAATAGGGGCTTTGTTATTCCTGATGAGGGGACTTTGTTTATACTGGATCAGGGGCCTTTGTTGTACTCGATGAGGGGCCTTTGTTGTACTCGATCAGGTGCCTTAGTTGTACTCGATCACGGGACTTTATTATACTCGATCAGGGGCCTTTATTACACTCGATCAGGAAACTTTGTTATACTCGATAAGGGGCCTTTGTTATACTTGATCAGGGGCCATTGTTATACTCGATCAGGGACATTGTTATACTCGATAAGGGGACTTTGTTATACTCGATGAGGGTGCTTTGTTATACTCGATTAAGGGACTTCGTTATATTCGATCAGGGAACTTTGTTATACTCGATCAGCGGACTTTAATATACTCGATCAGGGATCTTTGTTATACTCTATCAGGGGACTTCGTTATACTCGATCAGGGATCTTTGTTATACTCGATCAGGGGACTTTGTTATACTCGATGAGTGGCCTTTGTTTTACTCTATCAGGGGACTTTGTTATACTCGATCAGGGTTCTTTGTTATTCTTGATCAGGGGACTTCGTTATACTTGACCAGGGGCCTTTGTTGTACTCGATGAGGGGCCTTTGTTGTACTCGATTAGGGGCCTTTGTTATACTCGATAAGGGGCCTTTGTTATACACGATTAGGGGACTTTGTTATACTCGATCAGGGGACTTTGTTATACTCGATCAGGGCCCTTTGTTATACTCGATCAGAGGGCTTTGTTATACTCAATCAGGGGGCTTTGTTATACTTGATCAGGGGACTTTGTTATACTAGATCAGTGGACTTTGTTATACTCGATCAGGGGACTTTAATATACTCGATCAGGGATCTGTGTTATACTCTATCAGGGGACTTTGTTATACTCGATCAGGGATCTTTGTTATACTCGCTCAGGGGCTTTGTTATACTAGATCAGTGGACTTTGTTATACTCGATCAGGGGACTTTAATATACTCGATCAGGGATCTGTGTTATACTCTATCAGGGGACTTTGTTATACTCGATCAGGGATCTTTGTTATACTCGTTCTGGTGACTTTGTTATACTCGATCAGGGGACTTTATTATTCTCGATGAGGAGACTTTCTTATACTCGATGAGGGGACTTTAATATACTCGATCAGGGGGCTTTGTTATACTCGATGAGGGGACTTTGGTATACTCGATCAGGGGACTTCGCTATACTGGATCAGGGTGCTTTGCTATACTCGATAAGAGGCCTTTGTTATACTCGATGAGGGGACTTTGTTATTCTCGATTAGGGGAATTTGTTATACATGATCAGAGGACTTTGTTATACTCGATCTGGGGACTTTGCTATACTCGATCATGGGGCTTTGTTATACTCGATGAGGGGCCTTTGTTATAGTCGATGAGGGGACTTTGTTATACTCGAGCAGGGGACTTTGCTATACTCGATCAGGGGGCTTTGTTATACTCGATAAGGGGCCTTTGTTATACTCGATGAGGGGACTTTGTTATTCTCGATTCGGGAAATTTGTTATACTTGATGAGGGGACTTTGTTATACTCGATCAGGGGATATTGTTATACTCGATGAGGGGCCTTTGTTGTACTCGATCAGTGGTCTTTGTTGTACTCGATCACGGGACTTTGTTATACTCGATCACGGGCCTTTGTTATACTCGTTGAGGGGGCTTTGTTATAACTCGGTCAGGTGAGTTTTTTATACTCGATGAGGGGGCTTTGTTATACTCTATCAGGGGACTTTGTTATACTCGATTAGGGATCTTTGTTATACTTGTTCAGAGGGCTTTGTTCTACTCGGTCAGGTGACTTTGTTATACTCGATGAGGGGGCTTTGTTATACTCTATCAGGGGACTTTCTTATACTCGATAAGGGGACTTTAATATACTCGATTAGGGAACTTTGTTATACTCGTTCAGGGGACTTTGTGATACTCGATCAGGGATCCTTGTTATACTCGTTTAGGGGGCTTTGTTATACTCGGTCAGGTGACTTTGTTATACACGATGATGGGGGCTTTGTTATACTCTATCAGGGGACTTTGTTATACTCGATCAGGGATCTTTGTTATACTCGTTCAGAGGGCTTTGTTATACTCGATCAGGGGACATTGTTATACTCGATCAGGGGAATTTGTTTTACTCGATCAGGGGACTTTAATATACTCGATTAGGGGACTTTGCTATACTCGATGAGGGGCCTTTGTTATACTCGATGAGGGGACTTTGTTATACTCAATCTGGGGACTTTGTTATACTCGATCAGTGGCCTTTGTTATACTCGATCGGGGACTTTGTTATACTCGATCAGGAGACTTTGTTAACTCGATCAGGGGCCTTTGTTATATTCGATGAGGAGCCTTTGTTATACTCGATCAGGGGACTTTGTTATACTCGATCAGGGGTCTTTGTTGTACTCGATCAGGGGGCTTTGTTGTACTCGATCAGGGGCCTTTGTTATACTCGATAAGGGGCCATTATTATACTCGATCAGGGGACTTTGTTATACTCGATAAGGGGACTTTTTTATTCTCGATGAGGGGCTTTGTTATACCTGATCAGGGGACTTTGTTATACTCGATCAGGAGACTTTGTTATGCTCGATCAAGGGGCTTTGTTATACTCGATCAGGGGACTTTCTTATACTCGATTCGGGGACTTTGTTATACTTGATCAGGGCCCTTTGTTATACTCGATTAGGGGGCTTTATTATACTCGATGAGGGGGCTTTGTTATACTTGATCAGGGGACTTTTTTATACTAGATCAATGGACTTTGTTATACTCGATAATGGGACTTTGTTATATGCGATCAGGAGACTTTCTTATTCTCAATCAGGGGACTTTGTTATACTGGATGAGTGGACTTTGTTATACTCGATCAGGGGAATTTGCTTTTCTCGATGAGGGGCCTTTGTTATACTTGATGAGGGGACTTTCTTACACTCGATCAGGGGAATTTGTTATTTTCGATGAGGGGGCGTTGTTATACTCGATCAGTGGACTTTGTTATACTCGATCAGTGGACTTTGTTATACTTGATCTGGGGACTTTGTTATACTCGATCAGGCGACTTTGTTATACTCGATCAGGGGACTTTGTTATTTTCGATTAGGGGGCTTTGTTATACTTGATCAGGGGCCTTTGTTGTACTCGATGAGGGGCCTTTGTTATACTCGATAAGGGACTTTTGTTACACTCGATAAGGGACTTTTGTTATACTCGATCAGGGGAATTTGTTATACTCGATCAGGGGACTTTGTTATACTCGATCAGGGGACTTTGTTATACTCGATTAGGGAACTTTGTTATACTCGATCAGGGGACTTTGTTATAATCGATCAGGGGACTTTGCTATACTTGATGAGCGGCCTTTGTTAAACTCGTTCAGGGGAATTTGTTGTACTTGATCAGGGTAGATCAGTGGACTTTGTTATACTCGATCAGGGGACTTTAATATACTCGATCAGGGGACTTTGCTATACTCGATGACGGGCCTTTGTTATACTCGATCAGGAGCCTTTGTTATACTCGATCAGGGGACTTTGCTATACTCAATCTGGGGACTTTGTTATACTCGATCAGTGGCCTTTGTTATACTCGATCGGGAACTTTGTTATATTCGATCAGGGGACTTTGTTAACTCGATTAGGGGCCTTTGTTGCACCTGATGAGGGGGGTTGGTTTGTACCTTGATCAGGGGCCTTTGTTATACTCGATAAGGGGCCATTGTTATACTCGATCAGGGACATTGTTATACTCGATAAGGGGACTTTGTTATACTCGATGAGGGTGCTTTGTTATACTCGATTAAGGGACTTCGTTATACTCGATCAGGGAACTTTGTTATACTCGATCAGGGGAATTTAATAGACTTGATCAGGGATCTTTATTATACTCTTTCAGGGGACTTTGTTATACTCGATCAGGGATCTTTGTTATACTCGATCAGGGGACTTTGTTATACTCGATGAGTGGCCTTTGTTTTACTCTATCAGGGGACTTTGTTATACTGGATCTGGGGACTTTGTTATACTCGATCAGGGTTCTTTGTTATTCTTGATCAGGGGACTTTGTTATACTCGACCAGGGGCCTTTGTTGTACTCGATGAGGGGCTTTTGTTGTACTCGATCAGGGGCCTTTGTTATACTCGATAAGGGGCCTTTGTTATACTCGATTAGGGGCCTTTGTTATACTCGATCAGGGGACTTTGTTATACTCGATCAGGGCCCTTTGTTATACTCGATCAGAGGGCTTTGTTATACTCGATTAGGGGGCTTTGTTATACTTGATAAGGGGACTTTGTTATACTAGATCAGTGGACTTTGTTATACTCGATCAGGGGACTTTAATATACTCGATCAAGGATCTGTGTTATACTCTATCAGGGGACTTTGTTATACTCGATCAGGGATCTTTGTTATACTCGCTCAGGGGGCTTTGTTATACTCGTTCAGGTGACTTTGTTATACTCGATCAGGGGACTTTGTTATTCTCGATGAGGAGACTTTCTTATACTCGATGAGGGGACTTTAATATACACGATCAGGGGGCTCTGTTATACTCGATGAGGGGACTTTGTTATACTCGATCAGGGGACTTCGCTATACTGGATCAGGGGGCTTTGTTATACCCGATAAGGGGCCTTTGTTATACTCGATGAGGGGACTTTGTTATTCTCGATTAGGGGAATTTCTTATACTTGATCAGAGGACTTTGTTATACTCGATCTGGGGACTTTGCTATACTCGATCAGGGGGCTTTGTTATACTCGATAAGGGGCCTTTGTTATAGTCGATGAGGGGACTTTGTTATACTCGATCAGGGGACTTTGCTATACTCGATCAGGGGGCTTTTTTATACTCGATAAGGGGCCTTTGTTATACTCGATGAGGGGACTTTGTTATTCTCGATTCGGGGAATTTGTTATACTTGATGAGGGGACTTTGTTATACTCGATCAGGCGATATTGTTATACTCGATGAGGGGCCTTTGTTGTACTCGATCAGTGGTCTTTGTTGTACTCGATCACGGGACTTTGTTATACTCGATCACGGGCCTTTGTTATACTCGTTGAGGGGGCTTTGTTATAACTCGGTCAGGTGAGTTTGTTATACTCGATGAGGGGGCTTTGTTATACTCTATCAGGGGACTTTGTTATACTCGATTAGGGATCTTTGTTATACTCGTTCAGGGGGCTTTGTTATACTCGGTCAGGTGACTTTGTTATACTCGATGAGGGGGCTTTGTTATACTCTATCAGGGGACTTTGTTATACTCGAAAAGGGGACTTTAATATACTCGATTAGGGAACTTTGTTATACTCGTTCAGGGGACTTTGTTATACTCGATCAGGGGAATTTGTTATACTCGATCAGGGGACTTTAATATACTCGATTAGGGGACTTTGCTATACTCGATGAGGGGCCTTTGTTATACTCGATCAGGGGACTTTGTTATACTCAATCTGGGGACTTTGTTATACTCGATCAGTGGCCTTTGTTATATTCGATCGGGACTTTGATATACTCGATCAGTGGATTTTGTTTTATTCGATGAGGAGCCTTTGTTATACTCGATCAGGCGACTTTGTTATACTCGATCAGGCGACTTTGTTATACTCGATCAAGGGTCATTGTTGTACTCGATCAGGGGGCTTTGTTGTACTCGATCAGGGGCCATTGTTATACTCGATAAGGGGCCATTGTTATACTCGATCAGTGGACTTTGTTATACTCGATAAGGGGTTTTGTTATTCTCGATGAGGGGCTTTATTTATACCTGATCGAGAGACTTCTGTTATACTCCCGATCAGGGGCTTTGTTATGCTCGATCAAGGGGCTTTGTTATACTCGATCAGTGGACTTTGTTATACTCGATCAGGTGACTTCGTTATACTCGACCAGGGCCTTTGTTGTATTCGATGAGGGGCTTTGTTATACTTGATCAGTGGACTTTGTTATACTCGATCAGGGGACTTTGTTATACTTGATCAGGGCCCTTTGTTATACTCGATCAGGGTGCTTTGTTATACTCGATGAGGGGGCTTTGTTATACTTGATCAGGGGACTTTTTTATACTAGATCAATGGTCTTTGTTATACTCGATAAGGGGACTTTAATATACTCGATCAGGGGACTTTGTTATACTCGATCAGGGGGCTTTCGTATACTCTATCAGGGGACATTGTTATACGCGATCAGGAGACTTTTTTATTCTCAATCAGGGGACTTTGTTATACTGGATGAATGTACTTTGTTTTACTCGATCAGGGGAATTTGCTATTCTCGATGAGGGGCCTTTGTTATAATCGATGAGGGGACTTTCTTACACTCGATCAGGGGAATTTGTTATTTTCGATGAGGGGGCGTTGTTATACTCGATCAGTGGACTTTGTTATACTCGATCATTGGACTTTGTTATACTCGATCTGGAGACTTTGTTATACTCGATCAGGTGACTTTGTTATACTCGATCAGGGGACTTTGTTATACTCGATTAGGGGGCTTTGTTATACTTGATCAGGGCGCTGTTGTAATCGATGAGGGGCCTATGTTATACTCGATAAGGACTTTTGTTATGCTCGATAGGGACTTTTGTTAAGTCAGAATTGTTATACTCGATAAGGGACTTTTGTTATACTCGATCAGGGGAATTTGTTATACTCGATCAGGGGACTTTGTTATACTCGATCAGGGGACTTTGTTATACTCGATCAGGGGACTTTGTTAAACTCGATCAGGGGACTTTGCTATACTTGATGAGGGGCCTTTGTTATACTCGTTCAGGGGAATTTGTTGTACTTGATCAGGGTACATCAGTGGACTTTGTTATACTCGATCAGGGGACTTTAATATACTCGATCAGGGACTTTGCTATACTCGATGAGGGGCCTTTGTTATACTCGATCAGGGGCCTGTGTTATACTCGATCAGGGGACTTTGTTATACTCAATCTGGGGACTTTGTTATACTCGATCAGTGGCCTTTGTTATGCTCGATCGGGAACTTTGTTATACTCGATCAGGGGACTTTGTTAACTCGATTAGGGGCCTTTGTTATATTCGATGAGGAGCCTTTGTTATACTCGATCAGGGGACTTTGTTATACTCGGTCAGGGGTCTTTGTTATACTCGATCTGGGGGCTTTGTTGTACTCGATCAGGGGCCTTTGTTATACTCGATAAGGGGCCATTGTTATACTCGATCAGGGGACTTTGTTATACTCGATAAGGGGACTTTGTTATACTCGATGAGGGGCTTTGTTATACCTGATTAGGGGACTTTGTTATACTCGATTAGGGGACTTTGTTATACTCGATCAAGGGGCTTTGTTATACTCGATCAGCGAACTTTGTTATACTCGATCAGGGGACTTTGTTATACTCGACCAGGGGCCTTTGTTGTACTCGATGAGGGGCACTTTGTTGTACTCGATAAGGGGCCTTTGTTATACTCGATTAGGGGACTTTGTTATACTCTATTAGGGGACTTTGTTATACTTGATCAGGGCCCTTTGTTATACTCGATCAGGGGCTTTGTTATACTCGATGAGGGGGCTTTGTTATACTTGATCAGGGGACTTTTTTATACTAGATTAGTGGACTTTGCCTTACTCGATCAGGGAACTTTGTTATACTCTATCAGGGGACTTTGTTATACTCGATCAGGGAACTTTGTTATGCTCGTTCAGGGGGCTTTGTTATACTCGTTCAGGTGACTTTGTTATACTCGTTCAGGGGACTTTGTTATACTCGATGAGGAGACTTTCTTATACTCGATGAGGGGACTTTTTATACTCGATCAGTGGAATTTGTTATACTCGATCAGGGGACTTTAATATACTCGATCAGGGGACTTTGCTATACTCGATCATGGGGCTTTATTATACTCGATAAAAAGCCTTTGTTATACTCGATGAGGGGACTATGTTATTCTCGATTAGGGGAATTTGTTATACTTGATCAGGGAACTTTGCTATACTCGATCAGTGGGCTTTGTTATACTCGATAAGGGGCCTTTGTTATTCTCGATGAGGGGAATTTGTTATACTCGATAAGGGGCCTTTGTTATACTCGATCAGGGGCCTTTGTTGTACTCGATCACGGGACTTTGTTATACTCGATTAGGGGCCTTTGTTATACTCGTCGAGGGGGCTTTGTTATACTCGGTCAGGTGAGTTTGTTATACTCGATGAGGGGGCTTTGTTATACTCTATCAGGGGACTTTGTTATACTCGATTAGGGATCTTTGTTATACTCGTTCAGGGGGCTTTGTTATACTCGGTCATGTGACTTTGTTATACTCGATGAGGGGGCTTTGTTATACTCTATCAGGGGACTTTGTTATACTCGATAAGGGGACTATAATATCCTCGATCAGTGCACTTTGTTATATTCGTTCAAGGGACTTTGTTATACTCGTTCAGGGTATTTGTTATACTCGATCAGGGCTCTTTGTTATACTCGTTCAGGGGGCTTTGTTATACTCGGTCAGGTGACTTTGTTATACACGATGAGGGGGCTTTGTTATACTCTATCAGGGGACTTTGTTATACTCGATCAGGGGACTTTGTTATACCCCATTAGATGACTTTGTTTTACTCGATCAAGGGGCT
Source organism: Homarus americanus (assembly GCF_018991925.1). Classification (NCBI taxonomy): domain Eukaryota; kingdom Metazoa; phylum Arthropoda; class Malacostraca; order Decapoda; family Nephropidae; genus Homarus; species Homarus americanus. The sequence continues at coordinate 9,341 of NW_024736867.1, forward strand.
TTGTTATACTCGATTAGGGGACTTAGTTATACTCGATCAGGGGACTTTGTTATACCCGATCAGTGGACTTTGTTTTACTCGATCAGGGGACTTTGTTATACTCGATCATGTTACTTTGTTATACTCGATAAGGGGACTTTGTTATACTCGATCAGGGGACTTTGTTATACATGATCAGGGGCTTTTGTTATACTCGATGAGGCGGCTTTGTTATACTCGATGAGGGGACTTTGTTATACTTGATCAGGGGTCTTTGTTATACTCGATCAGTGGACTTTGTTATACTCGATAAGGGGACTTTGTTATACTCGATGAGGGGGCTTTGTTATACTCTATCAGGGGACTTTGTTATACGCGATCAGGAGACTTTCTTGTTCTCAATCAGGGGACTTTGTCATACTCGATGAGGGGACTTTGTTATACTCGATCAGGGAATTTAATATACCCGATCAGGGGAATTTGCTATTCTCGATGAGGGGGCTTTGTTATACTCTATGAGGGGACTTTGTTATACTCGATCAGGGGACTTTGTTATACTCGATCAGGGGACTTTCTTACACTCGATCAGGGGAATTTGTTATTTTCGATGAGGGGGCGTTGTTATACTCGATACAGTGGACTTTGTTATACTCGATCAGTGGACTCTGTTATACTCGATCCGGTGACTTTGTTATACGCGATCAGGGGAATTTGTTATACTCGATTAGGGAGCTTTGTTATACTTGATCAGGGCCCTTTGTTATACTCGATCAGGGGGCTTTGTTATACTCGATGAGGGGGCTTTGTTATACTTGATCAGGGGACTTTGTTATACTCGATTAGGGGGCTTTCCTATACTTGATCAGGGGCCTTTCTTATACTCGATGAGGCGGCTTTGTTATACTCGATGAGGGACTTTTGTTATACTCGATAAGGGACTTTTGTTATACTCGATCATTGAAATTTGTTATACTCGATCAGGGGACTTTGTTATACTCGATTAGGGGACTTTGTTATACTCGATTTGGGAACTTTGTTTTGGGCTTCGATCCAGGGGACTTTGTTATACTAGATCAGGGGACTTTGTTATACTCGATCATGGGACTTTGCTATACTTGATGAGGGGCCTTTGTTATACGCCTTCAGGGGAATATGTTGTACTTGATTAGGGGACTTTGTTATACTCGATCAGGGGACTTTGTTATACTCGATTAGGGAACTTTGTTATACTCGATCAGGGGACTTTGTTATACTCGACCAGGGTCCTTTGTTGTACTCGATGAGGGGCCTTGGTTGTACTCGATTAGGGGACTTTCTTATACTCGATTCGGGGACTTTGTTATACTTGATCAGGGCCCTTTGTTATACTCGATCAGGGGGCTTTGTTATACTCGATGAGGGGGCTTTGTTATACTTGATCAGGGGACTTTTTTATACTAGATCAATGGACTTTGTTATACTCGATAAGGGGACTTTAATATACTCGATCAAGGGACTTTGTTATACTCGATCAGGGGGCTTTCTTATACTCTAACAGGGGACTTTGTTATATGCGATCAGGAGACTTTCTTATTCTCAATTAGGGGACTTTGTTATACTGGATGAGTGGACTTTGTTATACTCGATCAGGGGAATTTGTTATTTTCGATGAGGGGCCTTTGTTATACTCGATGAGGGGACTTTCTTACACTCGATCAGGGGAATTTGTTATTTTCGATGAGGGGGCGTTGTTATACTCGATCAGTGGACTTTGTTATACTCGATCAGTGGACTTTGTTATACATGATCTGGGGACTTTGTTATACTCGATCAGGTGACTTTGTTATACTCGATCAGGGGACTTTGTTATACTCGATTAGGGGGCTTTGTTATACTTGATTAGGGGCCTTTGTTGTACTCGATGAGGGGCCTTTGTTATACTCGATGAGGGGAATTTGTTATACTCGATCAGGGGGCTTTGTTATACTCGATGAGGGGGCTTTGTTATACTTGATCAGGGGACTTTTTTATACTAGATCAGTGGACTTTGTTATACTCGATAAGGGGACTTTAATATACTCGATGAGGGGACTTTGTTATACTCGATCAGGGGGCTTTGTTATACTCTATCAGGAAACTTTGTTATACGCGATCAGGAGACTTTCTTATTCTCAATCAGGGGACTTTGTTATACTGGATGAGTGGACTTTGTTATACTCGATCAGGGAATTTAATATACTCGATCAGGGGAATTTGCTATTCTCGATGAGTTGGCGTTGTTATACTCGATCAGTGGACTTTGTTATACTCGATCAGGGGACTTTGTTATACTCGATGAGGGGCCTTTCTTACACTCGATCAGGGGAATTTGTTATTTTCGATCAGTGGACTTTGTTATACTCGATCAGGTGACTTTGTTATACTCGATCAGGGGGCTTTGTTATACTCTATCAGGGGACTTTGTTATACGCGATCAGGAGACTTTCTTATTCTCAATCAGGGGACTTTGTTATACTGGATGAGTGGACTTTGTTATACTCGATGAGGGGACTTTCTTACACTCGATCAGGGGAATTTGTTATTTTCGATGAGGGGGCGTTGTTATACTCGATCAGTGGACTTTGTTATACTCGATCAGTGGACTTTGTTATACTCGATCTGGGGACTTTGTTATACTGGATCAGGTGACTTTGTTATCCTCGATCAGGGGATTTTGTTATACTCGATTAGGGGGCTTTGCTATACTTGATCAGGGGCCTTTGTTGCACTCGATGAGGGGCCTTTGTTATACTCGATAAGGGACTTTTGTTATACTCGATAAGGGACTTTTGTTATACTCGATAAGGGACTTTTGTTATACTCGATCAGGGAAATTTGTTATATTCGATCAGGGGACTATGTTATACTCGATCAGGGGAATTTGTTATACTCGATTAGGGAACTTTGTTATACTCGATCAGGGGACTTTGTTATACTCGATCAGGGGACTTTGTTATACTCGATCAGGGGACTTTGCTATACTTGATGAGGGGCCTTTGTTATACTCGTTCAGGGGAATATGTTGTACTTGATCAGGGGACTTTGTTATACTTGATCAGGGGACTTTGTTATACTCGATTAGGGAACTTTGTTATACTCGATCAGGTGACTTTGTTATACTCGATCAGGGGACATTAATATATTCGATCAGAGGACTTTGCTATACTCGATGAGGGGCCTTTGTTATACTCGATCAGGGGACTTTGTTATACTCGATCAGGGGACTTTGTTATAGTTGATCAGGGCAGATCAGTGGACTTTGTTATACTCGATTAGGGGAGTTTAATATACTCGATCATTGGACTTTGTTATACACAGTCAGGGGACTTTGTTGTACTCGATCAGGGGACTTTGTTATACTCGATGAGGGGCCTTTGTTATACTCGATCAGGGAACTTTGTTATACACAGTCAGGGGACTTTGTTATACTCGATCAGGGGACTTTGTTTTACTCGATCAAGGGCCTTTGTTTTACTCGATCAGGGGACTGTGTTCTACACAATCAGGGGACTTTGTTATACTCGATCAGGGGCCTTTGTTATACTCGATCGGGGGACTTTGTTATACTCGATCAGAGGACTTTGTTATACTCGATGAGGGTCCTTTGTTATACTCGATGAGGAGCCTTTGTTATACTCGATTAGGGGACTTTGTTATACTCGATCAGGGGACTTTGTTGTACTCGATCAGGGGGCTTTGTTGCACTCTATCAGGGGCCTTTGTTATACTCAATAAGGGCCCATTGTTATACTCGATCAGGGGACTTTGTTATACTCGATAAGGGGACTTTGTTATAATCGATGAGAGGGCTTTGTTATAATTGATAAGGGGACTTTGTTATACTCGATCAGGGGACTTTGTTATGCTCGATCAAGGGGCTTTGTTATACTCGATCAGTGGACTTTGTTATACTCGATCAGGGGACTTTATTATACTCGATGAGGGGCCTTTCTTTTACTCCATCAGATGACTTTGTTATACTGGATCTGGGGACTTTGTTATACTCGATCAGGGGCCTTTGTTGTACTCGATCTGGGGCCTTTGTTGTACTCGATGAGGCCTTTATTTATACTCGGTAAAGGGGTATAGTTATTCTCGATGAGGGACTTTGTTATACTCGATGAGTGGACTTTGTTATACTTGATGAGGGCTGTTATACTCGATGAGGGCCTTTATATACTCAATCAGTGGACTTTGTTATACTCGATTGAGGGGACTTTGTTATACTCGATCAGGGGAGATGAGACTTTGTTATACTCGATCAGGGGTATTTGTTTTACTCGATAAGGGGCCTTCGTTATACTCGATCAGGGGACTTTGTTATACTCGATCATGGGTCTTTGTTATACTCGATCAGTGTTCTTTGTTATACTCGATCAGGGGACTTTGATATACTCGATGAGGGGCCTTTGTTTTACTCTATCAGATGACTTTGTTATACTGGATCTGGGAACTTTGTTATACTCGATCAGGGGCCTTTGTTGTACTCGATCTCGGGCCTTTGTTGTACTCGATGAGGGGCCTTTGTTATACTCGATAAGGGGCCTTAGTTATTCTCGATGAGGGGACTTTGTTATACTCGATGAGTGGACTTTGTTATACTTGATCAGGGGCCTTTGTTATACTCGATGAGGGGCCTTTATTATACTCAATCAGTGGACTTTGTTATACTCGATTAGGGGACTTTTATATACTCGATCAGGGGACTTTGCTATACTCGATCAGGGGACTTTAATATACTCGATCAGGGGTCTTTGTTATACTCGATCAGGGGACTTTGTTTTACTCGATCAAGGGACTTTGTTATACTCGATCAGGGGACTTTGTTATGCTCGATCAAGGGTCTTTGTTATACTCGATCAGGGGACTTTGCTATACTCGATCAGGCGACTTTGTTATACTCGATCAGGGGACTTTAATATACTCGATCAGGGGACTTTGTTATACTCGATGAGGGGCCTTTGTTTTACTCTATTAGGGGACTTTGTTATGCTCGATTAGGGCCTTTGTCATACTCGATAAGGGGACCTTGTTATATTCGATCAAGGGACTTTGTTATACTCGATCAGGGGACCTTGTTATACTCGATCAAGGGACTTTGTTATACTCGATCAGGGGACATTGTAATATTCGATGAGGGGACTTTGTTATACTCGATCAGGGGGCTTTGTTATACTCGATCAGGGGTATTTGTTTTACTCGATAAGGGGCCTTTGTTATACTCGATTAGGGGACTTTGTTATACTCCATGAGGGGCCTTTGTTATGCTCGATGACGGGGCTTTGTTATACTCGATCTGGGGGCTTTGTTATAGTCGATCAGGGGGCTTTGTTATACTCGATCAGGGTTCTTTGTTAAACTCAATCAGGGGGCTTTGTTTACTCGATCAGGGGACTTTTTTATACTCGATCAGGGGCGTTTGTTATACTCGATCAGGGGCCTTTGTCATACTTGATAAGGGGACTTTGTTATACTCGATGAGGGGCCTTTGTTATACTCGATCAGGGAGCTTTGTTATACTCGATCAGGGGGCTATGTTATACTTCATCAGGGGACTTTGTTATATTCGATCAGGGATCTTTGTTATACTCGTTCAGGGGTCTTTGTTATACTCGTTCAGGTGACTTTGTTATACTCGATGAGGGGACTTTGTTATACTCGATGAGGAGACTTTTTATACTCGATCAGTGGACATTGTTATACTCGATTAGGGGACGTTAATATACTCGATTAGGGGACTTTGCTATACTCGATCAGGGGGCATTGTTATACTCTATCAGGGGACTTTGTTATGCTTGATTAGGGGACTTTGTTATACTTGATCAGGGGACTTTGTTATACTCGATCAGGGGCGTTTGTTATACTCGATCAGGGGGCATTGTTATACTCTATCAGGGGACTTTGTTATGCCCGATTAGGGGAGTTTGTTATACTCGATCAGGGGACTTTGTTATACTCGATCAGGGGACTTTGTTATCCTCGATCAGGGGCCTTTGTTATACTCGATCAGGGGACTTTGTTATACTCAATCAGGGGACTTTGTTATACTCGATAAGGGGCCTCTGTTATACTCGATCGGAGGACTTTGTTATACTCGAGCAGGGGACTTTGTTATACTCGTTTAGGGGCCTTTGTTATACTCGATTAGGGGCCTTTGTTATACCCGATGAGGAGCTTTTGTTATACTCGATCACGGGACTTTGTTATACTTGATCAGGGGACTTTGTTGCACTCGATCAGGGGGCTTTGTTGTACTCGATCAGGGGCCCTTGTTATACTCGATGAGGGGCCATTGTTATACTCGATCAAGGACATTGTTATACTCGATAAGGGGACTTTGTTATACTCGATGAGGGTGCTTTGTTATACTCGATCGGGGGACTTTAATATACTCGATCAGGGATCTTTGTTATAATCTATCAGGGGACTTTGTTATACTCGATGAGTGGCCTTTGTTTTACTCTATCAGGGGACTTTGTTATACTGGGTCTGGTGACTTTGTTATACTCGATCAGGGTTGTTTGTTATTCTTGATCAGGGGACTTTGTTATACTCGACCAGGGGCCTTTGTTATACTCGACCAGGGGCCTTTGTTGTACTCGATCAGGGACCTTTGTTATACTCGATAAGGGGCCTTTGTTATACTCGATTAGGGGACTTTGTTATACTCGATAAGGGGCCATTGTTATACTCGATCAGGGGACTTTGTTATACTCGATAAGGGGACTTTGTTATACTCGATGAGGGGGCTTTGTTATACTTGATAAGGGGACTTTGTTATACTCGATCAGGGGACTTTGTTATGCTCGATCAAGGGGCTTTGTTATACTCGATCAGTGGACTTTTTATTATACTCGATGAGGGGCCTTTGTTTTACTCTATCAGATGACTTTGTTATACTGGATCTGGGGACTTTGTTATACTCGATCAGGGGCCTTTGTTTTACTCGATCTGGGGCCTTTGTTGTACTCGATGAGGGGCCTTTGTTATACTCGATAAGGGGCCTTAGTTATTCTCGATGAGGGGACTTTGTTATACTCGATGAGTGGACTTTGTTATACTTGATGAGGGGCCTTTGTTATACTCGATGAGGGGCCTTTGTTATACTTAATCAGTGGACTTTGTTATACTCGATTAGGGGACTTTAATATACTCGATCAGGTGACTTTGCTATACTCGATCAGGGTACTTTAATATACTCGATCAGGGGACTTTGTTATACTCGATCAGGGGACTTTGTTTTACTCGATCAGGGGACTTTGTTGTACTCGATAAGGGGACTTTGTTATACTCGATGAGGGTGCTTTGTTATACTCGATCGGGGGACTTTGTTATACTCGATAAGTTGCCTTTGTTATACTCGATTAGGGGACATCGTTATACTCGATCAGGGGACTTTGTTATACTCGATCAGGGGACCTTAATATACTCGATCAGGGATCTTTGTTATACTCTATCAGGGGACTTTGTTATACTCGATGAGTGGCCTTTTTTTTACTCTATTAGGGGACTTTGTTATACTGGATTAGGGGACTTTGTTATACTCGATAAGGGGCCATTGTTATACTCGATCAGGGGACTTTGTTATACTCGATAAGGGGACTTTGTTATACTCGATGAGGGTGCTTTGTTATACTCGATCGGGGGACTTTGTTATACTCGATAAGTTGCCTTTATTATACTCGATTAGGGGACTTCGTTATACTCGATAAGGGGACTTTGTTATACTCGATCAGGGGACTTTGTTTTACTCGATCAGGGGACTTTGTTATACTCGATAAGGAAACTTCGTTATATTCGATGAGGGTGCTTTGTTATACTCGATTAGGGGGCTTTGCTATACTTGATCAAGGGCCTTTGTTGTACTCGATGAGGGACCTTTGTTATACTCGATAAGGGACTTTTGTTATACTCGATAAGGGACTTTTGTTATACTCGATCAGAGAAATTTGTTATACTCGATCAGGGGACTTTGTTATACTCGATCAGGGGACTTTGTTATACTCGATGAATGAACTTTGTTATACTCGATGAGGGGACTTTGTTATACTCGATCAGGGGACTTTGTTATACTCGATCAGGGGATTTTGCTATACTTGATGAGGGGCCTTTGTTATACTCGTTCAGGGGAATATGTTGTACTTGATCAGGGAACTTTGTTATACTCGATCAGAGGATTTTGTTATACTCGATTAGGGAACTTTGTTATACTCGATCAGGGGACTTTGTTATACTCGATCAGGGGACTTTAATATACTCGATCAGGGGACTTTCCTATACTCGATGAGGGGCCTTTGTTATACTCGATTAGGGGACTTTGTTATACTCGATCAGAGGACTTTGTTATAGTTGATCAGGGCAGATCAGTGGACTTTGTTATACTCGATCATGGGACTTTAATATACTCGATCAGGGGACTTTGTTATACACAGTCAGGGGACTTTGTTGTACTCGATCAGGGGACTTTGTTATACTCGATGAGGGGCCTTTGTTTTTCTCGATCAGGGAACTTTGTTATACACAGTCAGGGGACTTTGTTATACTCGATCAGGGGACTTTGTTATACTCGATCAGGGGACTTTGTTGTACTCGATCAGGGGGCTTTGTTGCACTCTATCAGTGGCCTTTGTTATACTCGATAAGGGCCCATTGTTATACTCGATCAGGGGACTTTGTTATACTCGATAAGGGGACTTTGTTATACTCGATGAGGGGGCTTTGTTATACTTGATAAGGGGACTTTGTTATACTCGATCAGGGGACTTTGTTATGCTCGATCAAGGGGCTTTGTTATACTCGATCAGTGGAATTTGTTATACTCGATCAGGGGACTTTATTATACTCGATGAGGGGCCTTTCTTTTACTCCATCAGATGACTTTGTTATACTGGATCTGGGGACTTTGTTATACTCGATCAGGGGCCTTTGTTGTACTCGATCTGGGGCCTTTGTTGTACTCGATGAGAGGCCTTTGTTATACTCGATAAGGGGCCTTAGTTATTCTCGATGAGGGGACTTTGTTATGCTCGATGAGTGGACTTTGCTATACTTGATGAGGGGCCTTTGTTATACTCGATGACAGGCCTTTCTTATACTCAATCAGTGGACTTTGTTATACTCGATTAGGGGACTTTAATATACTCGGTCAGGGGACTTTGCTATACTCGATCAGGGGACTTTAATATACTCGATCAGGGGACTTTGTTATACTCGATCAGGGGACTTTGTTATACTCGATCACTGGCCTTTGTTATACTCGATCAGTGGACTTTGTTATACTCGATCAGGGGACTTTGTTATACTCGATGAGGGGCCTTTGTTTTACTCTATCAGATGACTTTGTTATACTGGATCTGTGAACTTTGTTATACTCGATCAGGGGCCTTTGTTATACTCGATCTGGGGCCTTTGTTGTACTCGATGAGGGGCCTTTGTTATACTCGATAAGGGGCCTTAGTTATTTTCGATGAGGGGAATTTGTTATACTCGAATGAGTGGACTTTGTTATACTTGATCAGGGGCCTTTGTTATACTCGATGAGGGGCCTTTGTTATACTCAATCAGTGGACTTTGTTATACTCGATTAGGGGACTTTAATATACTCGATCAGGGGACTTTGTTTTACTCGACCAAGGGACTTTGTTATACTCGATCAGGGGACTTTGTTATGCTCGATCAAGGGTCTTTGTTATACTCGATCAGGGGACTTTGCTATACTCGATCAGGCGACTTTGTTATACTCGATCAGGGGACTTTAATATACTCGATCAGGGGACTTTGTTATACTCGATGAGGGGCCTTTGTTTTACTCTATTAGGGGACTTTGTTATGCTCGATTAGGGCCTTTGTCATACTCGATAAGGGGACCTTGTTATATTCGATCAAGGGACTTTGTTATACTCGATCAGGGACCTTGTTATACTCGATCAAGGGACATTTGTTATACTCGATCAGGGGACATTGTTATACTCGATGAGGGGACTTTGTTATACTCGATCAGGGGGCTTTGTTATACTCGATCAGGGGTATTTGTTTTACTCGATAAGGGGCCTTTGTTATACTCGATTAGGGGACTTTGTTATACTCCATGAGGGGCCTTTGTTATGCTCGATGACGGGGCTTTGTTATACTCGATCTGGGGGCTTTGTTATAGTCGATCAGGGGGCTTTGTTATACTCGATCAGGGTTCTTTGTTAAACTCAATCAGGGGGCTTTGTTTACTCGATCAGGGGACTTTTTTATACTCGATCAGGGGCGTTTGTTATACTCGATCAGGGGCCTTTGTCATACTTGATAAGGGGACTTTGTTATACTCGATGAGGGGCCTTTGTTATACTCGATCAGGGAGCTTTGTTATACTCGATCAGGGGGCTATGTTATACTTCATCAGGGGACTTTGTTATATTCGATCAGGGATCTTTGTTATACTCGTTCAGGGGTCTTTGTTATACTCGTTCAGGTGACTTTGTTATACTCGATGAGGGGACTTTGTTATACTCGATGAGGAGACTTTTTATACTCGATCAGTGGACATTGTTATACTCGATTAGGGGACGTTAATATACTCGATTAGGGGACTTTGCTATACTCGATCAGGGGGCATTGTTATACTCTATCAGGGGACTTTGTTATGCTTGATTAGGGGACTTTGTTATACTTGATCAGGGGACTTTGTTATACTCGATCAGGGGCGTTTGTTATACTCGATCAGGGGGCATTGTTATACTCTATCAGGGGACTTTGTTATGCCCGATTAGGGGAGTTTGTTATACTCGATCAGGGGACTTTGTTATACTCGATCAGGGGACTTTGTTATACTCGATTAGGGGACTTTGTTATACCCGATCAGTGGACTTTGTTTTACTCGATCAGGGGACTTTGTTATACTCGATCAGGGGCCTTTGTTATACTCGATCAAAGGGCATTGTTATACTCTATCAGGGGACTTTGTTATGCTCGATCAGGGGACTTTGTTATACTCGATCAGGGGACTTTGTTATACTCGATCAGGGGACTTTGTTATACTCGATCAGGGGACTTTGTTATACTCGATCAGGGGACTTTGTTATACTCAATCAGGGGACTTTGTTATACTCGACAAGGGGCCTCTGTTTTACTCGATCGGAGGACTTTGTTATACTCGATCAGGTTACTTTGTTATACTCGATCAGAGGCCTTTGTTATACTCGATTAGGGGCCTTTGTTATACCCGATGAGGAGCTTTTGTTATACTCGATCAGGGGACTTTGTTATACTTGATCAGGGGACTTTGTTGCACTTGATCAGGGGGCTTAGTTATACTCGATTAGGGGCCTTTGTTATACTCGATGAGGGGCCATTCTTATACTCGATCAGGGACATTGTTATACTCGATAAGGGGACTTTGTTATACTCGATGAGGGTGCTTTGTTATACTCGATCGGGGGACTTTAATATACTCGATCAGGGATCTTTGTTATAATCTATCAGGGGACTTTGTTATACTCGATGAGTGGCCTTTGTTTTACTCTATCAGGGGACTTTGTTATACTGGGTCTGGTGACTTTGTTATACTCGATCAGGGTTGTTGTTATTCTTGATCAGGGGACTTTGTTATACTCGACCAGGGGCCTTTGTTATACTCGACCAGGGGCCTTTGTTGTACTCGATCAGGGACCTTTGTTATACTCGATAAGGGGCCTTTCTTATACTCGATTAGGGGACTTTGTTATACTCGATAAGGGGCCATTGTTATACTCGATCAGGGGACTTTGTTATACTCGATAAGGGGACTTTGTTATACTCGATGAGGGGGCTTTGTTATACTTGATAAGGGGACTTTGTTATACTCGATCAGGGGACTTTGTTATGCTCGATCAAGGGGCTTTGTTATACTCGATCAGTGGACTTTGTTATACTCGATCAGGGGACTTTATTATACTCGATGAGGGGCCTTTGTTTTACTCTATCAGATGACTTTGTTATACTGGATCTGGGGACTTTGTTATACTCGATCAGGGGCCTTTGTTGTAATCGATCTGGGGCCTTTGTTGTACTCGATGAGGGTCCTTTGTTATACTCGATAAGGGGCCTTAGTTATTCTCGATGCGGGGACTTTGTTATACTCGATGAGTGGACTTTGTTATACTTGATGAGGGGCCTTTGTTATACTCGATGAGGGGCCTTTGTTATACTCAATCAGTGGACTTTGTTATACTGGATTAGGGGACGTTAATATACTCGATCAGGGGACTTTGCTATACTCGATCAGGGGGCATTGTTATACTCTATCAGGGGACTTTGTTATGCTTGATTAGGGGACTTTGTTATACTCGATCAGGGGACTTTGTTATACCTGGATCAGGGCCTTGTTATACTCATGATCAGGGGCATTGTTATACCTCTATCAGGGACTTTGTTATGCCCGATTAGGGAGCTTGTTATACCCGATCAGGGACTTCATATACTCGATCAGGATTCTTTATATCCTCGCTGAGGGCCTTTGTTATACTCGATCAGGGACTTTATATACTCAATCAGGGACTTTGTTATACTCGATAAGGGCCTCTGTTATACTCGATCGGAGGACTTTGTTATACTCGATCAGGGGACTTTATACCGATAAGGGCCTCTGTTATACTCGATCAGGGGCATTGTTATACTTATCAGGACTTTGTTATGCCCGATTAGGGAGCTTTGTTATACCTGACTGAAATTTGTTATATCGCATCAGGGACTCTTTGTTATCCTCGATCAGGGCCTTTTGTTATACTCGATCAGGGGACTTTGTTATACTCAATCAGGGGACTTTGTTATACTCGATAAGGGGCCTCTGTTATACTCGATCGGAGGACTTTGTTATACTCGATCAGGGGACTTTGTTATACTTGATTAGGGGCCTTTGTTATACTCGATTAGGGGCCTTTGTTATACCCGATGAGGAGCTTTTGTTATACTCGATCACGGGACTTTGTTATACTTGATCAGGGGACTTTGTTGCACTCGATCAGGGGGCTTTGTTGTACTCGATCAGGGGCCTTTGTTATACTCGATGAGGGGCCATTGTTATACTCGATCAAGGACATTGTTATACTCGATAAGGGGACTTTGTTATACTCGATGAGGGTGCTTTGTTATACTCGATCGGGGGACTTTAATATACTCGATCAGGGATCTTTGTTATAATCTATCAGGGGACTTTGTTATACTCGATGAGTGGCCTTTGTTTTACTCTATCAGGGGACTTTGTTATACTGGGTCTGGTGACTTTGTTATACTCGATCAGGGTTGTTTGTTATTCTTGATCAGGGGACTTTGTTATACTCGACCAGGGGCCTTTGTTATACTCGACCAGGGGCCTTTGTTGTACTCGATCAGGGACCTTTGTTATACTCGATAAGGGGCCTTTCTTATACTCGATTAGGGGACTTTGTTATACTCGATAAGGGGCCATTGTTATACTCGATCAGGGGACTTTGTTATACTCGATAAGGGGACTTTGTTATACTCGATGAGGGGGCTTTGTTATACTTGATAAGGGGACTTTGTTATACTCGATCAGGGGACTTTGTTATGCTCGATCAAGGGACTTTGTTATACTCGATCAGTGGACTTTGTTATACTCGATCAGGGGACTTTATTATACTCGATGAGGGGCCTTTGTTTTACTCTATCAGATGACTTTGTTATACTGGATCTGGGGACTTTGTTATACTCGATCAGGGGCCTTTGTTGTACTCGATCTGGGGCCTTTGTTGTACTCGATGAGGGGCCTTTGTTATACTCGATAAGGGGCCTTAGTTATTCTCGATGAGGGGACTTTGTTATACTCGATGACTGACTTGTTATACTTGGATGGAGAGGGCCTTTGTTATATTCGATGAGGGCCTTTTGTTATACTCATAATCAGTGGACTTTGTTATATTCTCGATTAGGGACTTTAATATACTGGGATTAGGTGACTTTGCTATACTCGATCAGGGGACTTTAATATACTCGATTAGGGGACTTTGTTATACTCGATCAGGGGACTTTGTTTTACTCGATCAGGGGACTTTGTTATACTCGATCAGGGGATTTCTTTATACTCGATCAGGGGACTTTGTTATACTCGATCAGGGGTATTTGTTTTACTCGATAAGGGGCCTTTGTTATACTCGATGAGGGGACTTTGTTATACTCGATCATGGGCCTTTGTTATACTCGATCAGGGAGCTTTGTTATACTCGATCAGGGGGCTTTGTTATACTTCATCAGGGGACTTTGTTATATTCGATCAGGGATCTTTGCTATACTCGTTCAGGGGTCTTTGTTATACTCGTTCAGGTGACTTTGTTATACTCGATCAGGGGACTTTGCTATACTCGATCAGGAGACTTTTTATACTCGATCAGTGGACTTTGTTATACTCGATTAGGGGACGTTAATATACTCGATCAGGGGACTTTGCTATACTCGATCAGGGGGCATTGTTATACTCTATCAGGGGACTTTGTTATGCTTGATTAGGGGACTTTGTTATACTCGATCAGGGGACTTTGTTATACTCGATCAGGGGCCTTTGTTATACTCGATCAGGGGGCATTGTTATACTCTATCAGGGGACTTTGTTATGCCCGGATCAGGAGCTTGTTATACTCGATCAGGGGACTCTGTTATACTCGATCAGGGACGTTGTTATCCTCGATCAGGGCCTTTGTTATACTCGATCAGGGACTTTGTTTTACTCCCACCTAGGGACTCTGCTGGTACTCTATAAGGGGCTTCCTCTGTTATACCCGGATCGAGTGACTTGTTATACTCGATCAGGGGACTTTGTTTATACTCGATCAGGGGCCTTTGTTATACTCGATTATGGGCCTTTGTTATATCCGATGAGGAGCTTTTGTTATACTCGATCACGGGACTTTGTTATACTTGATCAGGGGACTTTGATGCACTCGATCAGGGGGCTTTGTTGTACTCGATCAGGGGCCTTTGTTATACTCGGTGAGGGGCCATTGTTATACTCGATCAAGGACATTGTTATACTCGATAAGGGGACTTTGTTATACTCGATGAGGGTGCTTTGTTATACTCGATCGAGGGACTTTGTTATACTCGATAAGTTGCCTTTGTTATACTCGATTAGGGGACTTCGTTATACTCGATCAGGGGACTTTGTTATACTCGATCAGGGGACTTTAATATACTCGATCAGGGATCTTTGTTATACTCTATCAGGGGACTTTGTGATACTGGATCTGGGGACTTTGTTATAGTCGATCAGGGTTGTTTGTTATTCTTGATCAGGGAACTTTGTTATACTCGACCAGGGGCCTTTGTTATACTCGATTAGGGGACTTTGTTATACTCGATAAGGGGCCATTGTTATACTCGATCAGGGGACTTTGTTATACTCGATGAGGGGGCTTTGTTATACTTGATAAGGGACTTTGTTATACTCGATCAGGGGACTTTGTTATGCTCGATCAAGGGGCTTTGTTATACTCGATCAGTGGACTTTGTTATACTCGATCAGGGGACTTTATTATACTCGATGAGGGGCCTTTGTTTTTACTTTCATCAGATGACTTTGTTATACCTCTCGATCTGGGGAATATTGTTATACTCGATCAGGGCCTTTGTTGTAACTCTCGATCTGGGGGCCTTTTGTTGTAATTTCCGATGAGGGGCCTTGTTATACTCTCGATAAGAGGCCTTAGATATTCTCGATGAGGGGACTTTGTTATACTCGATGAGTGGACTTTGTTATACTTGGATGAGGGCCTTTATATACCCGATGAGGGGCCTTGTTATACCTTTGCTATAATTAGTGCGGACTTTGTTATACCTGATTAGGGGACTTTAATATACTCTCGATCAGGTGACTCTTGCTATACCTTTCGATCAGGGACTTTTAATATACTCGATCAGGGGACTTTGTTGCGCTCGATCAGGGACTTTGTTTTACTCGGATCAGGGGACTTGTTATACTCGATAAAGGGACTTTGTTATACTCGATGAGGGTGCTTTGTTATACTCGATCAGGACTTCGGTTATACTCGATAAGTTGCCTTTGTTATACTCGATTAGGGGACTTCGTTATACTCGATTAGGGGACTTTGTTATACTCGATCAGGGGACTTTAATATACTCGATCAGGGATCTTTGTTATACTCTATCAGGGACTTTGTTATACTCGATGAGTGGCCTTTGTTTTACTCTATCAGGGGACTTTGTTATACTGGATCTGGGGACTTTGTTATACTCGATTAGGGTTGTTTGTTTTTCTTGATCAGGGGACTTTGTTATACTCGACCATTGGCCTTTGTTATACTCGACCAGGGGCCTTTGTTTTACTCGATCATGGACCTTTGTTATACTCGATAAGCGGCCTTTGTTATACTCGATTAGGGGACTTTGTTATACTCGATAAGGGGCCATTGTTATACTCGATCAGGGGACTTTGTTATACTCGATGAGGGGGCTTTGTTATACTTGATAAGGGGACTTTGTTATACTCGATCAGGGGACTTTGTTATGCTCGATCAAGGGGCTTTGTTATACTCGATCAGTGGACTTTGTTATACTCGATCAGGGGACTTTATTGTACTCGATGAGGGGCCTTTGATTTACTCTATCAGATGACTTTGTTATACTGGATCTGGGGACATTGTTATACTCGATCAGGGGCCTTTGTTGTACTCGATCTGGGGCCTTTGTTGTACTCGATGAGGGGCCTTTGTTATACTCGATAAGGGGCCTTAGATATTCTCGATGAGGGGACTTTGTTATACTCGATGAGTGGACTTTGTTATACTTGATGAGGGGCCTTTGTTATACTCGATGAGGGGCCTTTGTTATACTCAATTAGTGGACTTTGTTATACTCGATTAGGGGACTTTAATATACTCGATCAGGTGACTTTGCTATACTCGATCAGGGGACTTTATTATACTCGATCAGGGGACTTTGTTATACTCGATCAGGGGACTTTGTTTTATTCGATCAGGGGACTTTGTTATACTCGATAAGGGGACTTTGTTATACTCGATGAGGGTGCTTTGTTATACTCGATCGGGGGACTTTGTTATACTCGATAAGTTGCCTTTGTTATACTCGATTAGGGGACTTCGTTATACTCGATCAGGGGACTTTGTTATACTCGATCAGGGGACTTTAATATATTCGATCAGGGATCTTTGTTATACTCTATCAGAGGACTTTGTTATACTCGATGAGTGGCCTTTGTTTTACTCTATCAGGGGACTTTGTTATACTGGATCTGGGGACTTTGTTATACTCGATCAGGGTTGTTTGTTATTCTTGATCAGGGAACTTTGTTATACTCGACCAGGGGCCTTTGTTATACTCGACCAGGGGCCTTTGTTGTACTCGATCAGGGACCTTTGTTATACTCGATAAGGGGCCTTTGTTATATTCGATTAGGGGACTTTGTTTTACTCGATCAGGGGACTTTGTTATACTCGGTGAGGGGGCTTTGTTATACTTGATAAGGGGACTTTGTTATACTCGATCAGGGGACTTTGTTATGCTCGATCAAGGGGCTTTGTTATACTCGATCAGTGGACTTTGTTATACTCGATCAGGGGACTTTATTATACTCGATGAGGGGCCTTTGTTTTACTCTATCAGATGACTTTGTTATACTGGATCTGGGGACTTTGTTATACTAGATCAGGGGCCTTTGTTGTACTCGATCTGGGGCCTTTGTTGTACTCGATGAGGGGCCTTTGTTATACTCGATAAGGGGCCTTAGTTATTCTCGATGAGGGGACTTTGTTATACTCGATGAGTGGACTTTGTTATACCTGATGAGGGGCCTTTGTTATACTCGATGAGGGGCCTTTGTTATACTCAATCAGTGGACTTTGTTATACTCGATCAGGGGACTTTAATATACTCGATCAGGGGACTTTGTTATACTCGATCAGGGGACTTTGTTTTACTCGATCAGGGGACTTTGTTATACTCGATCAGGGGATTTCGTTATACTCGATCAGGGGACTTTGTTATACACGATCAGGGGTATTTGTTTTACTCGATAAGGGGCCTTTGTTATACTCGATGAGGGGAATTTGTTATACTCGATAATGGGCCTTTGTTATACTCGATCAGTGGACTTTGTTATACTCGATCAGGGGACTTTGTTATACTCGATGAGGGGCCTTTGTTTTACTCTATCAGATGACTTTGATATACTGGATCTGGGGACTTTGTTATACTCGATCAGGGGACTTTGTTATGCTCGATCAAGGGGCTTTGTTATACTCGATCAGGGGACTTTGTTATACCCGATCAGTGGACTTTGTTTTACTCGATCAGGGGACTTTGTTATACTCGATCAGGGGACTTTGTTATACTCGATCAGGGGAATTTGTTATACCCGATCACGGGACTTTGTTATACTTGATCCGGGGCTTTTGTTATACTCGATGAGGCGGCTTTGTTATACTTGATCAGGGGTCTTTGTTATACTCGATCAGTGGACTTTGTTATACTCGATAAGGGGACTTTAATATACTCGATCAGGGGACTTTGTTATACTGTATCAGGGGGCTTTGTTATACTCAATCAGGGGACTTTGTTATACGCGATCAGGAGACTTTCTTATTCTCAATCAGGGGAGTTTGTTATACTCGATGAGTGGACTTTGTTATACTCGATCAGGGGACTTTCTTACACTCGATCAGGGGAATTTGTTATACTTGATAAGGGGATAAGGGGCCTTTGTTATACTCGATCAGGGATCTTTGCTATACTCTTTCAGGGGCTTTGTAATACTCGGTCAGGTAACTTTGTTATCCTCGATGAGGGGGCGTTGTTATACTCGATTAGTGGACTTTGTTATACTCGATCAGTGGACTTTGTTATACTCGATCTGGCGACTTTGTTATACTCGATCAGGTCACTTTGTTATACTCGATCAGGGGACTTTATTATACTCGATTAGGGGGCTTTGTTATGCTTGATCAGGGGCGTTTGTTGTACTCGATGTGGGACCTTTGTTATACTCGATAAGGGACTTTTGTTATACTTGATAAGGGACTTTTGTTATACTTGACTAGGGACTTTGTTATACTAGATCAGGGAATTTGTTATACTCGACGGCACTTTGTTATATCGATTAGGGAACTTTGTTATACCAGATCAGGACTTTGTTGTATTCGATCAGAATTGCTTATACCCGATAAGGACTTTGCCATACTTCTGATGAGGGCCTTGTTATACTCAGATCAGACCTTGGTTAGCCTCGATGAGGAACTTGTTACACTCGACTGGTGGACTTTGTTATACTAGATCAGAACTTTAATATACCGGATTAGACCTTAATATACCTGATCAGGGCCTTGTTATACCAAGGATCAGGGATTCTGTTATACCAATCTGGGGACTTTGTTATACCGATCAGTGGCCTTTGTTATACCCGATCGGGGACTTTGTTATACTCGATCAGGGGACTTTGTTAACTCGATTAGGGGCCTTTCTTATATTCGATGAGGAGCCTTTGTTATACTCGATCAGGGGACTTTGTTATACTCGATCAAGGGTCTTTGTTGTACTCGATCACGGGGCTTTGTTGTACTCGATCAGGGGCCTTTGTTATACTCGATAAGGGGCCATTGTTATACTCGATTAGGGGCCTTTGTTGTACACGATGAGGGGCCTTTGTTTTACTCGATTAGGGGCCTTTGTTATACTCGATAAGGGGCCTTTGTTATACTCGATTAGGGGACTTTGTTATCCTCGATTTGGGGACTTTGTTATACTTGATAAGGGCCCTTTGTTATACTCGATGAGGGGGCTTTGTTATACTCGATGAGTGGGCTTTGTTATACTTGATCAGGGGACTTTTTTATACTAGACCAGTGGACTTTGCCTTACTCGATCAGGGGACTTTGTTATACTCTATTAGGGAACTTTGTTATACTCGATCAGGGAACTTTGTTATACTCGATCAGGGAAGTTTGTTATACTCTATCAGGGGACTTTGTTATACTCGATCAGGGAACTTTGTTATACTCTATCAGGGAACTTTGTTATACTCGATCAGGGAACTTTGTTATACTTGTTCAGGTGACTTTGTTATACTCGATGAGGGGATTTTGCTATACTCGATCAGGGAAGTTTGTTATACTCTATCAGGGGACTTTGTTATACTCGATCAGGGATCTTTGTTATACTCGTTCTGGGGGCTTTGTTATACTCGGTCAGGTGACTTTGTTATACTCGATGAGGGGGCTTTGTTATACTCTATCAGGGGACTTGGTTATACTCGATCAGACCTTTAATATACCGATAGGGGATTCTTGCTGTACCCGTTCAGGGGGCTTTGTTATACCGTTCAGGTGACTTTATATACCTGATCAGGGACTTTGTTATACTGAAGGAGGAGACTTTATACTCGATGAGGGGACTTTGGTTATACCGATCAGGGGCTTTGTTATGTACTTACGAGGGACTTGTTATACTTCCGATCAGGGACTTTGGCGACTCAGATCAGGGCTTTGTTATACTCGATAAGGGACTCTCGTTATACTCGACTGACTTATATATTCGATCATGGCTTTGCTATACTCGATAAGGCCTTGTTATACTCGATGAGGGACTTTAGTTATTCTCGATTAGGGAAATTGCTTATATTTGATCAGGACTTTTGTTATACTCGATCAGGGGACTTTGCTATACTCGATCAGGGGGCTTTGTTATACTCGATAAGGGGACTTTGTTATGCTCGATCAGGGGACTTTTCTATACTCGATCAGGTGGCTTTGTTATACTCGATAAGGGGCCTTTGTTATACTCGTTGAGGGGACTTTGTTATTCTCCATTAGGGGAATTTGTCATACTTGATGAGGGGACTTTGTTATACTCGATCAGGGGATTTTGTTATACTCGATGAGGGGCCTTTGTTGTACTCGATCACGGGACTTTGTTATACTCGATCAGGGGCCTTTGTTATACTCGTTGAGGGGCTTTGTTATACTCGGTCAGGTGACTTTGTTATACTCGATGAGGGGGCTTTGTTATACTCTATCAGGGGACTTTGTTATACTCGATTAGGGATCTTTGTTATACTCGTTTAGGGGGCTTTGTTATACTCGGTCAGGTGACTTTGTTATACTCGATGAGGGGGCTTTGTTATACTCTATCAGGGGACTTTGTTATACTCGATAAGAGGACTTTAATATACTCGATCAGGGGACTTTGTTATGCTCGTTCAGGTGACTTTGTTATACTCGATCAGGGGACTTTGTTATACTCGATGAGTGGCCTTTGTTTTACTCTATCAGGGGACATTGTTATACTCGATCAGGGTTGTTTGTTATTCTTGATCTGGGGACTTTGTTATACTCGACCAGGGGCCTTTGTTATACTCGACCAGGGGCCTTTGTTATACTCGATCAGGGACCTTTGTTATACTCGATAAGGGGCCTTTGTTATACTCGATTAGGGGACTTTGTTATACTCGATCAGGGGACTTTGTTATACTCGATCAGGGGAATTTGTTATACTCGATCAGGGGACTTTGTTATACTCGATCAGGGGAATTTGTTATACTCGATCAGGTGAATTTGTTATACTCGTTCAGGGGAATTTGTTATACTCGATCAGGGGACTTTGTTATACTCGATCAGGGATCTTTGTTATACTCGTTCAGGTGACTTTGTTATACTCGATCAGGGGACTTTGTTATACTCGATGAGGAGACTTTCTTATACTCGATGAGGGGACTTTGTTATACTTGATCAGGGGGCTTTGTTATACTCGATGAGGGGACTTTGTTATACTCGGTCAGGGGACTTTGCTATACTCGATCAGAAGGCTTTGTTATACTCGATGAGGGGACTTTGTTATACTCGATCAGGGGACTTTGCTATACTCGATCAGGGGGCGTTGTTATACTCGATAAGAGGCCTTTGTTATACCGATGAGGGGACTTTGTTATTCTCGATTAGGGGAATCTGTTATACTTGATCAAGGGACTTTGTTATACTCGATCAGGGGACTTTGCTATACTCGATCAGGTGGCTTTGTTATACTCGATAAGGGGCCTTTGTTATACTCGATGAGGGGAATTTGTCATACTTGATCAGGGGACTTTGCTATACTCGATTAGGGGGCTTTGTTATACTCGATAAGGAGCCTTTGTTATACTCGATGAGGGGACTTTGTTATTCTCCATTAGGGGAATTTGTCATACTTGATGAGGGGACTTTGTTATACTCGATGAGGGGATTTTGTTATACTCGATGAGGGGCCTTTGTTGTACTCGATCACGGGACTTTGTTATATCGATCAGGGGCCTTTGTTATACTCGTTGAGGGGCTTTGTTATACTCGGTCAGGTGACTTTGTTATACTCGATGAGGGGGCTTTGTTATGCTCTATCAGGGGACTTTGTTATACTCGATTAGGGATCTTTGTTATACTCGTTCAGGGGGCTTTGTTATACTCGGTCAGGTGACTTTGTTATACTCGATGAGGGGGCTTTGTTATACTCTATCAGGGGACTTTGTTATACTCGATAAGAGGACTTTAATATACTCGATCAGGGGACTTTGTTATACTCGATCAGGGGACATTGTTATACTCGATCAGGGGACTTTGTTATACTCGATCAGGGGACTTTGTTATACTCGATCAGGGGTATTTGTTTTACTCGATAAGGGGCCTTTGTTATACTCGATTAGGGGACTTTGTTATACTCGATGAGGAGCCTTTGTTATGCTCGATGAAGGGGCTTTGTTATACTCGATCTGGGGGCTTTGTTATAGTCGATCAGGGGGCTTTGTTATACTCGATCAGGGGTCTTTGTTATACTCAATCAGGGGGCTTTGTTTACTCGATCAGGGGACTTTGTTATACTCGATCAGGGGCGTTTGTTATACTCGATCAGGGGCCTTTGTTATAGTCGATAAGGGACTTTGTTATACTCGATGAGGGGCCTTTGTTATACTCGATCAGGGAGCTTTGTAATACTCGATCAGGGGGCTTTGTTATACTTCATCAGGGGACTTTGTTATATTCGATCAGGGATCTTTGTTATACTCGTTCAGGGGTCTTTGTTATACTCGTTCAGGTGATTTGTTATACTCGATCAGGGGACTTTGTTATACTCGATCAGGAGACTTTTTATACTCTATCAGTGGACTTTGTTATACCCGATCAGGGGACGTTAATATACTCGATCAGGGGACTTTGCTATACTCGATCAGGGGGCATTGTTATACTCTATCAGGGGACTTTGTTATGCTCGATTAGGGGACTTTGTTATACTTGATCAGGCGACTTTGTTATACTCGATCAGGGGCCTTTGTTATACTCGATCAGGGGGCATTGTTATACTCTATCAGGGGACTTTGTTATGCTCGATCAGGGGACTTTGTTATACTCGATCAGGGAACTTTGTTATACTCGATCAGGGGACTTTGTTATACTCGATCAGGGGCCTTTGTTATACTCGATCAGGGGACTTTGTTATACTCAATCATGGGACTTTGTTATACTCGATGAGGGGCCTCTGTTATACTCAATCGGAGGACTTTGTTTTCCTCGATCAGGGGACTTTGTTATACTCGATCACGGGCCTTTGTTATACTCGATTAGGGGCCTTTGTTATACCCGATGAGGAGCTTTTGTTATACTCGATCAGGGGACTTTGTTATACTTGATCAGGGGACTTTGTTGCACTCGATCAGGGGGCTTTGTTGTACTCGATCAGGGGCCTTCCTTATACTCGATGAGGGGCCATTGTTATACGCGATCAGGGACATTGTTATACTCGATAAGGGGACTTTGTTATACTCGATGAGGGTGCTTTGTTATACTCGATCGGGGGACTTTGTTATACTCGATAAGGGGCCTTTGTTATACTCGATTAGGGGACTTCGTTATACTCGATGAGGGGACTTTGTTACACTCGATCAGGGGACTTTAATATACTCGATCAGGGATCTTTGTTATACTCTATCAGGGGACTTTGTTATACTCGATCAGGGATCTTTGTTATACTCGATCAGGGGACTTTGTTATACTCGATGAGTGGCCTTTGTTTTACTCTATCAGGGGTCTTTGTTATACTCGATCAGGGTTGTTTGTTATTCT
>NW_024736868.1:0-10881 GCF_018991925.1 Homarus americanus
ATGGAGTTTACCACCTGCTTTGGGCTGCACTTTCAAGCAACCCGACTCTACAGAGAGGCCCTTTCCGACCGTCCCATCTGTACCCTCACGGGCGCCGCCATACGGGCCTGTCACCCTCCATGGGCATTGGCCGCTTTCAAGCTTGACTTAGACGGTATGGGACGGCGTGCTGGACCCTCTGAAACGCAACACCCCTCGTGCCCGAAGACATCGAGGTTATGCACTGGGCTTTTCCCGGTTCAGTCGCCCTTACTAAGGGAATCCCTGTTGGTTTCTTTTCCTCCGCTTATTAATATACTTAAATTTGGCGGGTAGCTCTCTCCTACTACGAGGTCGATCGTGGTCTCATCATCCTTAGGGGGAACAAGTTCCCCAACCACGAAGCGGAAGACGCTCTGCCACCGACTTTCTTCACCACCGACATTACCAGGCAGGAAGGTTTGAGGGGCTTGTCGCGGGGGTACCAGCGGCCATGGCGCCGGCACTCCCACCCCTGACTCCGTTCCTTCTCATTGAGTGGTAAATAGCCAATAGGAAAAGTGTTCCAGCAGAACATCTCTCGCAGAGTCATATACACACACAGTTTTAATGCATATAAGCTCGTGTTCCGCCCTTACTCGGCCGCACCTTTGCCGCTTAAACTTTGACCTCTTTCCCCGTTCCCGCATGCCACAGCAGTGGCACTTGTTTATCCGGAGAAAGAGAGCGAGAGTCGCAGTATTAATTGGCGTGAGCGGCCTTTCCGGCTGCAGAACTAGTGCTCTATCCCGGCGAGCGCCGTTATGAGGCGCAACACCGTCTTTAACGCGTTTAGAGAGAACTCCCCCTGCCTCCCTCCCGGTCATGAGATAGACGTGGACTCGTGGCGAACTCTCAAAGAGAACGCCCACACCGCGTCTGACCGTGGGAGAGGGTGGAGGAGCGCGTGAGGAAGAGCACGGCGTCACCCAAGCATTCTCATCTCTCTGCCTGCACCACTACATGGTAGACTGCGGGCCCAGGCGCACTCATCAATTTAGGTTCCACTGCAATGCATGCCAAGCACTCTTTTCGAGGTGATAGACGAAATTCCGGCGGGGCTTACTTAAAAGATATCCGACCCGGTTTCGTTTCCTCTTCGTGGGATGGAGTGCCTCTTAGAACATGTGCAGCATCAGCCATGAGCGACCGACGGCCATTCGTGTCTCTGTGGACAGCAGGCAAAAGAGCGCCGCCTCCAGTTATTTGCGAGGGCGACAACTGTCGCTTTGTTGTGGTTGAATGTGGGTGCGCCAAGTCCATGGACTTGCTAGTGATAAGAGCTTGCTTGTTTTAAGGCCGCCTCGCGCCAAAGCGCGGGTGATTAAACCCAAAATGAGCTTTCGGTTCGGGTTACCCTGCGTTAATGGGGAGACAGTCAGCAGGCACGAACTTCGCAGCAACGATGGATGTATATTTCCGACCCTCGTGAAGTGGCGGCGACAAGCTCGCCAGCTGCGCCGCGCCAATATCACCCGTTCAACTTGTCGATGTATCTGAAACTGTTCTGCGTTCACATACCGACCACGCCCAGTTTTAACGGTCTTCATCGACCACGAGCAGTGATCCCCGTTAAGAGTTATTGTATTTGCCATTTGGTCTTTTGCGACTAACCATCACAGATTAGAGTCTCAATGAAGGACACGGCAGACATAGCCCAAGTTTGTGGTTTTGGTTTGGCCGGACGGCTTGTTGTTGTTTTTTGACACTTGAATTTCACTCTTTTTGGGTCAAGAGGCTTATTCGCCGGTAGTAAGGAACGGACGGGCAGCCGTCCAAAGCCCCGTCCGTCCTCCTCCTCCGGTCTTCGCGCTCTCGCCCGAGTGTGGTCCACCTACAGCGTGGTGGTACCTATTTTTGGTGCGGGGGCCGGGATTGTCCTCTTTCGCTGCTGGAGTTGCCAGAGCAGAGCCGAGACCGCCCAAATCAGGAGAGTAGTAGTAGTAGTTTTAAGAGCGCCCCGTTCTCTTTCTCTCTGTTAATGATCCTTCCGCAGGTTCACCTACGGAAACCTTGTTACGACTTTTACTTCCTCTAAATGATCAAGTTTGGACATCTTTCCGTCAGCTCGAGGCGACGACCCCAGAAAACCCTCGCGGGCAACGGGGCCGACAATCCAAGAGCGCCAGTCCGAAGGCCTCACTAAATCATTCAATCGGTAGTAGCGACGGGTGGTGTGTACAAAGGGCAGGGACGTAGTCAGCGCAAGCTGATGACTTGCACTTACCTGGGAATTCCTCGTTCATGGAACAATGCAAGCCCCAATCCCTATCAAGAAAGGCTTTGAACGGGTTACCCCTCCTCTCGGAGGGGAAAACTCGTTGATCCCTTCAGTGTAGCGGCGCCCAGAACATCTAAGGGCATCACAGACCTGTTATTGCTCAATCTCGTGCGGCTAGAATTGCCGCTTATCCTCTAAGAAGAAGTTGCGAACTGGACACCATTTTCTGGAGATCCGTCGACTACTTAGTAGGCCAGAGTCTCGTTGTTATCGGAATTAACCAGACAAATCGCTCCACCAACTAAGAACGGCCATGCACCACCACCCACCGAATCGAGAAAGAGCTCTCAATCTGTCAATCCTTCCGGTGTCTGGGCCTGGTGAGGTTTCCCGTGTTGAGTCAAATTAAGCCGCAGGCTCCACTCCTGGTGGTGCCCTTCCGTCAATTCCTTTAAGTTTCAGCTTTGCAACCATACTTCCCGGAACCCAAAGACTTTGGTTTCCGGAAGCTGCCCGCCGGGTCATGGGAATAACGCCGGCGGATCGCTAGTTGGCATCGTTTATGGTTAGAACTAGGGCGGTATCTGATCGCCTTCGAACCTCTAACTTTCGTTCTTGATTAATGAAAACATCCTTGGCAAATGCAGTAGTTCGTTGACGGTCCAAGAATTTCACCTCTAGCGTCGCATACAATGCCCCGCCTGTTCCGATTAGTCATTACCTCTGGTTCCGAAAACCAACAAAATAGAACCGAGGTCCTATTCCATTATTCCATGCATCACCATTCGGGCCATTCAAATAGCCTGCTCTGAGCACTCTAATTTTTTCAAAGTAAACTCTCCGCCACTCGGGACACTCGACAAAGAGCATCCCGGCGAGCCGGCGGGGCGGCTGTTCGAGCGTGACAGTAAACACCGGGCGGCACCGTCAGTCCGAACTGAGATCCAACTACGAGCTTTTTAACCAACAACTTTAATATACGCTATTGGAGCTGGAATTACCGCGGCTGCTGGCACCAGACTTGCCCTCCAATGGATACTGTTAAAGGATTTAAAGTGTACTCATTCCGATTGCGAGGCCTCGGATGAGACTCACATCGTTATTTTTCGTCACTACCTCCCCGTGCCGGGAGTGGGTAATTTGCGTGCCTGCTGCCTTCCTTAGATGTGGTAGCCGTTTCTCAGGCTCCCTCTCCGGAATCGAACCCTGATTCCCCGTTACCCGTTATAGCCATTGTAGGCGCATAACCTACAATCGAAAGCTGATAAGGCAGACACTTGAAAGAAGCGGCGCCGGTGCGGAGACCGTGCGCTCAGCCCGAAGTTATTCAGATTCACCACAGGTGGGTTACGGACCCGGGCCCGACCAGTTTTGAACTAATAAAAGCGCTCTTCCCTTGCAGTCAGAGACCAATTGCATGTATTAGCTCTAAAATTGCCACAGTTATCCAAGTAAGTGGGTTTACAGATCCAATGAAACATAGCTGATTTAATGAGCCATTCGCGGTTTCGCCTTAAATCGGCTTGTACTTACACATGCATGGCTTAATCTTTGAGACAAGCATATGACTACTGGCAGGATCAACCAGGTAGCTGCTGCTGTTGGCGGCGCCTATCACGGCGGCCAAAATAGTGAGATTGAGAGAGAGGCAGAAGACATTGGGCGAGGGACCGCACGTTGGCCTTAGAGAAATAGCAAACCAGATGATCAGATCTAACTGCACCTTCTCTTGCTATCCTCGGCGCCGGCAGCGCCACCGTGTGTGCCAATCTCCTCCCTTATCCGCTCCTCTTTGCCCCAGCTCCAGCGAGGCAGCCGACATTGGGCGAGGGACCGCACGTTGGCGAATCTCCTCCCTTATCCGCTCCTCTTCTCTTTGCCCCAGCGAGGCAGAAGACATTGGGCGAGGGACCGCACGTTGGCCTTAGAGAAATAGCAAACCAGATGATCAGATCAAACTGCACCTTCTCTCGCTATCCTCGGCGCCGGCAGCGCCACCGTGTGTGCCAATCTCCTCCCTTATCCTCTCCTCTTCTCTTTGCCCCAGCGAGGCAGCCGACATTGGGCGAGGGACCGCACGTTGGCCTTAGAGAAATAGCAAACCAGATGATCAGATCAAACTGCACCTTCTCTTGCTATCCTCGGCGCCGGCAGCGCCACCGTGTGTGCCAATCTCCTCCCTTATCCGCTCCTCTCCTCTTTACCCAGCTCCAGCGAGGCAGCCGACATTGGGCGAGGGACCGCACGTTGGCCAATCTCCTCCCTTATCCGCTCCTCTTCTCTTCTCTTTGCCCCAGCGAGGCATAAGACATTGGCCCATCTCCTCCTCTCTCTCTTTCTCTTACTGTTTGTGGGGACGTGGGCTCATGAGCGCCATCGTCGCCCAATATTGGTTAGGTTGTGTATTTCACGGGTGGGAACCGCCATCATCGTTGTTAGGTGATGGGGTAACCCAACGTGTGCTTTGACGAGTTTTGGCTGCTAAACTCTCTTTTTAGTATACTCGGCTCCCAGACTGCGCCCTGGTCGTGTTGAACCATGAGCGTTGTCTATGCACATTTAGGGTAGCCGTTTGCGCGTGGAATAGTGCAATGAATCTCGGTCAAGAGACGGTTGGGCGCTGCATTGAAGGCCGGCACAGACGCGAAGACGGGGTGATCAGCCAACGCAAGTCCGCTAAGTTGGGCAGACAGCAAGGCGAAGGGGAGCCCGTTCGGACTGAAAGGCCGCAGCATATGCTGTGACGGAAACTAGTAGGGTGGCGACGGTGTGGCGAGAGACGGGTAAATAATGTCCAAACGGAAGAGAGACCTGGCAAGTGTAATTGATAGAGCGCGAGCCTACTCGCCATAAGCCCGCTCCACTGCCATTCCTCTGATCCAATGAGACTAAAATCTCTCTCTCTCTCTCTTCTGCTCCAGCCATTGCAGGGCAGGGAAGCGACGGCAATTTTGGTTGTTGTTTTTGAATGCCGCGCTTTGCTTCGCAGAGGCGCCGAAGCGCTCCGCTGGGGGGCGGAAGATATTTCACACCGAATATGTGTGTGAAGGCACCCTCTCCCCTTAATATAGTGAAATAGTGCAATCCAGCATACAAGGTCGGACGATAGGACATTCACCGTACCGCACCTCGAGAGTGGATGTTGGGTAAGGTTAAAACCGGACTGTTCGCAGACAGCCGAATAACCCGGTTCCGGACTAATTGGTGGATGCAACATCATGATGATGCTGCTGCTGTCGCGGAAACCGCAGTGGCGACGTGAGAGAGTAATAATGTTCAATAGGGAGAGCGACCTGGCTAGTGTAATTGATAGATCGCGAGCCTACTCGCCATTAGCCCGCTCCACTGCCATTCCTCTGACCCAATGAGACTATTCTCTCTCTCGCTCTCCTTCTGCTCCAGCCATTGCAGGGCAGGGAGAGGAAATCGACGGCAATTTTGGTTGTTGTTTTTGAATGCCGCGTTTTGCTTCGCAGAGGCGCCGAAGCGCTCCGCTGGGGGGCGGAAGATATTTCACATCGAATATGTGTGTGAAGGCACCCTCTCCCCTTAATATAGTGAAATAGTGCAATCCAGCATACAAGAGCGGACGATAGGACAGTCACCGTACCGCACCTCGAGAGTGGAAGTTGTTTGATCGTTTGTTAGGCAAGGTTAAAACCTGACTGTTCGCGAACAGCCGAATAACCCGGTTCCGGACTTACAATAGACGCAACATCATGATGCTGCTGCTGTCGCGGAAACCGTGGTGGCGACGTGCGCGCCGAGAGAGTAATAATGTTCAATTGGGAGACAGACCTGGCTAGTGAAATTCATAGATCGCGCTCCACTGCCATTCCTCTGACCCCATGAGACTATTTTCTCTCTCTCTCTCTTCTTCTTCTGCTGCTGCTGCTGCTCCAGCCATTGCAGGGCAGGGAAGGGAAAGCGACGGCAACTTTGGTTGTTGTTTTTGAATGCCGCGCTTTGCTTCGCAGCGGCGCCGAAGCGCTCCGCTGGGGGGCGGCAGATATTCCACACCGAATAGGTGTGTGAAAACTTCCCTCTCCCCTTAATATAGTGAAATAGTGCAATCCAGCATACAAGAGCGGACGATAGGACAGTCACCGTACCGCACCTCGAGAGTGGAAATTGTTTGATCGTTTGTTAGGCAAGGTTAAAACCTGACTGTTCGCGAACAGCCGAATAACCCGGTTCCGGACTTACAATAGACGCAACATCATGATGCTGCTGCTGTCGCAGAAACCGTGGTGGCGACGTGTGCGCCGAGAGAGTAATAATGTTCAATTGGGAGACAGACCTGGCTAGTGAAATTCATAGAACCCACTCCACTGCCATTCCTCTGACCCCATGAGACTATTTTCTCTCTCTCTCTTCTATTTCTGCTGCTGCTGCTCCATACATTGCAGGGCAAGGGAAGGAAAACAGCGGCAACTTTGGTTGTTGTTTTGAATACCGCGCTTTGCGCCCATGAAGCGCCAGCGGCGCTCCGCTGGGGGGCGGAAGATATTCCACCCGAATAGGTGTGTGAAGCACCCTCTCTCCCCTTAATATAGTGAAATAGTGCAATCCAGCATACAAGAGCGGACGATAGGACAGTCACCGTACCGCACCTCGAGAGTGGAAGTTGTTTGATCGTTTGTTAGGCAAGGTTAAAACCTGACTGTTCGCGAACAGCCGAATAACCCGGTTCCGGACTTACAATAGACGCAACATCATGATGCTGCTGCTGTCGCGGAAACCGTGGTGGCGACGTGCGCGCCGAGAGAGTAATAATGCTCAATTGGGAGACAGACCTGGCTAGTGAAATTCATAGATCGCGCTCCACTGCCATTCCTCTGACCCCATGAGACTATTTTCTCTCTCTCTTCTTCTGCTGCTGCTGCTGCTCCAGCCATTGCAGGGCAGGGAAGGGAAAGCGACGGCAATTTTGGTTGTTGTTTTTGAATGCCGCGCTTTGCTTCGCAGAGGCGCCGAAGCGCTCCGCTGGGGGGCGTAAGATATTTCACACCGAATATGTGTGCGAAGGCACCCTCTCCCCTTAATATAGTGAAATAGTGCAATCGAACATATAAGGGCGGACGTTTTCATCACCGTCTCCCACTCGGTGTGTGTGCAGATTCTCGGATCATTTTGTAAAGTATGCTCGACCCCCGATTGACTTTGACGGTCTCCCATTCGGGTGTGCAAGTTTCTGTAGTATGCTATTAAATCGACCCCCGATTGACTTTGACTGTCTCCCTTTCGGGTGTGCAAGTTTCTGTAGTATGCTGACAACCCGACTTCGATTGATTCTTGACGCATCTCCCTATCTGGTGTGCAAGTTTCTGTAGTATGCTATTAAATCGACCCCCGATTGACTTTGACGGTCTCCCATTCGGGTGTGCAAGTTTCTGTAGTATGCTATTAAATCGACCCCCGATTGACTTTCACTGTCTCCCATTCGGGTGTGCAAGTTTCTGTAGTATGCTATTAAATCGACCCCCGATTGACTTTCACTGTCTCCCATTCGGGTGTGCAAGTTTCTGTAGTATGCTATCAAATCGACCCCCGATTGACTTTGAAGGTCTCCCATTCGGGTGTGCAAGTTACTGTAGTATGCTATTAAATCGACCCCCGATTGACTTTGACGGTCTCTCATTCGGGTGTGCAAGTTTCTGTAGTATGCTATTAAATCGACCCCCGATTGACTTTGACTGTCTCCCATTCGGGTGTGCAAGTTCTCTGTAGTATGCTATCAAATCGACCCCCGATTGACTTTGACGGTCTCCCATTCGGGTGTGCAAGTTCTCTGTAGTATGCTATCAAATCGACCCCCGATTCACTTTGACGGTCTCCCATGCGGGTGTGGAACTTCTCTGGTATGTTGTATAATATGACCGAGGTGCCCCTACCCCTTACTCTAGTGAAATAGTGCCATCCAGTGTACAAGGGCGGACGCTTTCATCACCGTCTCCCACTCGGTGTGTGCACATTCTCGGATCATTTTGTATAGTATGTTATTAAATCGACCCTCGATTGACTCTGATGGTCTCCCATTCGGGTGTGCAAGTTCTCTGTGGTATGCTATTAAATAGACCCCCGATTGACTTTGACGGTCTCCCATTCGGGTGCTTCTGTAGTATCAAATCGACCGAACATTTAATTTTGACGGTCTTCCCTTATCTGGCAAGTGCAAGTTTCTGTAGTATGCTATCAAATCGACCCCGATTGGATTTTGATTGGTCTCCCATCTGGTGTGCAAGTTTCTTGTAGTATGTTGATAACCTAATTCTCGATTGATTCTTGACGGGTCTCCCATTCGGGTGTGCAAGTTTCTAGTATGCTATTAAATCGACCCATTGACTTTTGACTGTCTTCCCATTCGTGCAAGTTTCTGTAGTATATCAAATCGACCTCGATTGACTTGACGGTTCTATCTGGTGTGCAAGTTTCTGTAGTATGTTATTAAATCGACCTATTGACTTTGACGGTCTCCCCATTCGGTGTGCAAGTTTCAGTATGTTAATAAATCGACCCCGATTGACTTTTGACTGTCTCCTATCTGCGTGCTTCTGTAGTATGCTATCAACCGATCTCTGATTGACTTAAGGTCTCCTATCTGGGTGTGCAAGTTTCTGTAGTATGCTATTAAATCGACCCCGATTGGACTTTGACGGTCTCCCATTCGCAAAAAAGTTTTCGTAGTATGTTGGTTAACCGACCGATTGACTTTGACTGTCTCCCATTCGGGTGTGCAAGTTTCTGTAGTATGCTATTAAATCGACCCCCGATTGACTTTGACGGTCTCCCATTCGGGAGTGCAAGTTTCTGTAGTATGCTATTAAATCGACCCCTGATTGACTTTGACTGTCTCCCATTCGGGTGTGCAAGTTTCTGTAGTATGCTATTAAATCGACCCCCGATTGACTTTGACTGTCTCCCATTCGGGTGTGCAAGTTTCTGTAGTATGCTATTAAATCGACCCCCGATTGACTTTCACTGTCTCCCATTCGGGTGTGCAAGTTTCTGTAGTATGCTATCAAATCGACCCCCGATTGACTTTGACGGTCTCCCATTCGGGTGTGCAAGTTTCTGTGGTATGCTATTAAATCGACCCCCGATTGACTTTGACGGTCTCCCATTCGGGTGTGCAAGTTTCTGTGGTATGCTATCAAATCGATCCCCGATTGACTTTGACGGTCTCCCATTCGGGTGTGCAAGTTTCTGTAGTATGCTATTAAATCGACTCCCGATTGACTTTGACGGTCTCCCATTCGGGTGTGCAAGTTTCTGTAGTATGCTATTAAATCGACCCCCGATTGACTTTGACTGTCTCCCATTCGGGTGTGCAACTTTCTGTAGTATGCTATTAAATCGACTCCCGATTGACTTTGACGGTCTCCCATTCGGGTGTGCAAGTTTCTGTAGTATGCTATCAAATCGACCCCCCGATTGACTTTGAATGTCTCCCATTCGGGTGTGCAAGTTTCTGTAGTATGCTATTAAATCGACCCCCGATTGACTTTGACGGTCTCCCATTCGGGTGTGCAAGTTTCTGTGGTATGCTATCAAATCGATCCCCGATTGACTTTGACGGTCTCCCATGCGGGTGTGGAACTTCTTTGGTATGTTGTATAATATGACCGAGGTGCCCCTACCCCTTACTATAGTGAAATAGTTCCATCCAGCGTACAAGGGCGGACGCATTCACGACCGTC
This sequence comes from Homarus americanus, assembly GCF_018991925.1. NCBI lineage: Eukaryota > Metazoa > Arthropoda > Malacostraca > Decapoda > Nephropidae > Homarus > Homarus americanus. The sequence continues at coordinate 9,940 of NW_024736868.1, forward strand.
TCCCACTCGGTATGTGCAGATTCTCGGATCATTTTGTATAGTATGCTATTAAATCGACCCTTGATTGACTCTGACGGTCTACCATTCGGGTGTGCAAGTTCTCTTGGTGCATTTGAAGTATGAGTTGAGTTTAATGAAGTTGATTTCGTCATAGGCACGGTGCTGTGCTGTGCTGTGCCATCGACAACACCAATAAGGAAGGGGCATCTATTTTTACTTAGGCTAGCATACCTAAGTTAAAGCAAACTCCCCTTGCCAATACAAGAAGGAAGAGGATTTCTTATAGTCTAATAAACAATTCATCATGACCAAATACAGTATCTAACACAGGGGGTCCGGGGGCGCAGTCCCCGGTTAGCAACTAACCATTTGATTGCATTATCTCTGAGAATAGTTAGCAATTATCCATTTGATTGCATTATCCCAGGTTAAGGGGGGTTGTGTGTGGTTCCATATCACCAGATTTATTAAAAAACTCTACGTCAGGCTAAACAGTTTAGGCTAGATAGTACGATACGATACGAAGTCATTAGTTAAGAGGTGAAAGAAGATTATTAGGAATTGAAGAAAAGGTGGTGAAACTGAAATACAGTAGGAGTAGAAAGAATCTGGGCTGAACCAGATCGCTTCATCTTTCTTATTGGTGTTTTGTCTTTGTTCTGCTCCCTTGGGTCGTCAGACCTTTGTATTAATATTGGTTTATTTATATAATGCTGCTTATTATTATTATTTTTGTTATTGTTGGAGTTAGTGAGCCCGCCCAGGTCCTTGTGTAACTGGGAGGGTAGTCACATTTTTTTTTGGTGTTAGTTAAGTGTTAGTTGTGTTAGTCTAAAGGTACACTGTATGCCAGGTTCTTAGTGGAGCTGGTTGGTCACTCTCATCTTTATTCCTCTTGTAATGTTTTATGTAGTATGCTATTAAATCGACCCCCGATTGACT
>NW_024736869.1:0-3220 GCF_018991925.1 Homarus americanus
TGACACCCCAGGTGCACGTCCGACACTCCCAGACACCCTCCTGACACTCCCAGTACATCTCTGACACTCCCAGGCACACCTCTGACACTCCCAGGTACACCTCTGACACTCCCAGGTACACCTTTAACACTCCCAGGTACACGTCTGACACTCCCAGGTACACCTCTGACACTGCCAGGTACACCTCTGACACTCCAAGGTACTCCACTGACATTTCCTTGTACACCTCTGACACTCCCAGGCCACCGCTGATACTGCCAGGTACACTGACACCCTGTGCACCTCCGACACTTCCAGGTACACTTCACAGTCCCAGGTACATTCGACACCCCAGGTACACCCTGACACCCCAGGTACACCCTGACACCCACGGTACACCCTGACAATCCCAGGTACACCTCTGACACCCCACTCCACTGACATCCCTGGCACTTCCCACACTGCCAGGCACACCTCTGATAATCCCACTCCCCTGACACTCCCAGGCACACCTCCGACACTCCCAGGCACCTCTGACACTCCCAGGTACACCCTGACACCCCAGGTACCCTCTGTCACCCCTGATATCACATCTAACACTCCCAGGTGCACCGCTGACACTCCCAAGTACACCGCTGACACTGCCAGTTACACCTCCGACACTCCCAGGTACACCGTTGACACTCCCAGGTACACCTCTGACACTCGCACACCTCTGACACTCCCAGGTACACCTCTGACACTCCCCAGGTACTCCCCTGACAGTCCAAGGCACACCCTGACACTCGTACACCTCTGACACTCCCCATACCCACTGACATTTCCTGGTACTCCGACACCCAGGCACGTCCGACACTCCCAGATACACCCCTGACACCCCATACATCTCTGACACCCCAGGTACACCCTGACACTGCCAGGCACACCTCTGACAATCCCAGGTACTCCTGTGACACTCCCAGGCACACCTCCGACACCCTAGGTACACCTCTGCGACCCTAGGTACACCTCCGATACCCAGGACACCTCCGATATTCCCAGGTACACCTCTGACATTCCCAGTTACACCCCTGACACTCCCAGGTACACCTGACACTCCCATGTCACCTCTGACTCTCCCAGGTACACCTCTGACACCCCAGGTACACCCCTGACACTCCCAGTACACCTCTGACACCCCATTCCACTGACATTCCCTGACACCTCTGACACTCCTAGGTACACGTTCGACACCCCAGATACACCTCTGACACTCCCAGGCACATCTCTGACACTCCCAGGTACACCTCACACTCCCAGGCACACCTCTCACACTCCCAGGTACACCTCCTGACACTCCCAGGCACACCATCACTCCCAGGTACACCTCTGACACTCCCAGGTACCTCTGTCAATCCCTGATACACCTCTAACACTCCCAGGTGCACCGCTGACACTCCCAGGTACACCACATCCTCAGTTACACCTCAGACACTACCAGGTACACCTCAGACACAGCCAGGTACACCTCTGACACTCCCAGGTCACATCTCTGACACTCAGGTACACCTCTGACTGCCAGGTCACACTCGACAATCCCAGGTACTCCTGTGAGACTCCGGTACCTCAACCTCCTAGGTACACCTCTGCGACTCCTAGGTACACCTCCGATATTCCCAGGGACACCTCCGATATTCCCAGGTACACCTCTGAACATTCCCAGTTACCCCTGACACTCCCAGGTACACCTCCGACACTCCCATGTACACCTCTGACTCTCCCAGGCCTCTGACACACCCAGGTACACCTCTGACACTCCCAGGTACCTCTGACCTCCCAGGTATTCCACTGACATTCCTGATACACCTCTGACACTCTGCACACGTTCGACACTCCCAGATACACCTCTGCCTGGTACATCTCTGACACTCCCAGGTCACACCTCTCCTCCCAGGTACACCCTTCTCACTCCCAGGTACACCTCTGACCTCCCAGGCACACCTATCACACACTCAGGACCTCTGACACTCCTAGAGGCCCTCCTCTGTCAATCCCTGATACACCTCTAACACTCCCAGGTGCACCACCCCGACACTCAGGTACACCAGGCTTTACAGTTTCAGACACTACCGTGCCTCAGACACAGCCAGGTACACCTCAGACACTCCCAGGCACACCTCAGACACTCCAGGCACCTCTGACTCCCAAGTGCACCTCTGACACTCTAGGCACACCTCTGACACTCCCAGGTACACCTCAGACATTCCAGGTACACCTCTGACACTCCCAGGTACGCCTCTGACACTCCAGTACACCTCTGACACTCCCAGGTTACACCTCCGACCTCCCAGGTACACCTCCGACACCCCCAGTGCACTTCTCACACTCCCAGGTACCTCCGACACTCCCAGGCACACCATGACACTACCAGGTACACCTCTGACACTCAGTGCACCTCTGAACCTCCCAGGCACACCTCTGACACTCCCAGGTACATCTTTGACCTCCCAGGCACCGTCTGCTCCCAGGTACCTCTGCTTTCCCAGTACACCTCTGACACTCCAGGTACTCCACTGACATTCCCTTGTACACCTCTGACACTCCCAGGTACACCGCTGACACCTGCCAGGTACACCTCCGACACTCCCAGGTACACCTCCGACACTCCGGCACTTCTCCAGTCCCAGTACACCTCAGACACTCCCAGGTACACCTCTGACACTCCCAGGTACACCTCTGACACTCCAGTGCCTCCCAAAATCCCAGGTACACCCTGACACTCCCAAGTGCTCACTGACATTCCGTGGTACACTTCTGACACTGCCAGGTACACCTCTGACAATCCCAGGTACTCCTGTGACACTCCCAGGCCACCTCCGACACTCCCAGGTACACCTCTGACACTCCCAGGTACACCTCTGACACTCCCTAGGTACTCCTCTGTCACTCCCTGATATCACCTCTAACACTCCCAGGTGCACCGCTGACACTCCCAGGTACACCGCTGACACTGCCAGTTACACCTCCGACCTCCCAGGTACGTTGACACTCCTGGTACACCTCTGACCTCCCAGGTACACCTCTGACACTCCCAGGTACACCTCTGACACTCCCAGGTAAACATTTGACACTCCCAGGTACACCTCTGACCTCCAGGCACACCTCTGACACTGCAGGTACACATTTGACACTCCCAGGTACTCCACTGACATTCCTGGTACACCCCTGACACTCCCAGTACACCGTGACACTGCCAGGTACA
>NW_024736870.1:0-5441 GCF_018991925.1 Homarus americanus
TTTAAACTTGACCAATGGACTTTGTTATACTCGATGAGGGCCCTTTGTTATACTCGATCAGGGGACTTTGTTATACTCGAGCAGGGGACTTTGTTATACTCGATCAGGGGACTTTTTTAAACTCGACCTGAGGACTTTGTTATACTCGATTAGGGGACTTTGTTATACTCGACCATGGGACTTTTTTATACCTGACCAATGGACTTTGTTATACTCAATGAGGAGCCTTTGTTATACTTGATCAAGGGACTTTGTTATACTCGATCAGGGGACTTTTTTATACTTGACCAGAGGACTTTGTTATACTCGACCAGGGGATATGTTATACTTGATCAGGGGACTTTGTTATAATCAACCACAGGACTTTGTTATACTCAATCAGGGGACTTTGTTATACTCAATCAGGGGACTTTGTTATATTCGATTAGGGGCCTTTGTTATACTCGATGAGGGGGCTTTGTTTTACTCGACCAGGGGACTTTGCTATACTCGACCAGGGGACTTTGTTATACCCGATCAGGGGACTTTGTTACACTCGACCAGGCGACTTTTTCATACTTGATCAGGGGACTTTGTCATACTCGATCAGTGGACTTTCCTATATTTGACCAATGGACTTTACTATACTCGATGAGGGCCCTTTGTTAGCATACTCGATCAGGGACTTGGGGATACTCACAGGGGATATGTTATACTCGATCAGGGTCTTTGTTATATTGGACCAGGGGACTTTGTTATACTCGATCAGGGACTTTGTTATACTCGATCAGGGGACTTTGTTATACTCGTCCAGGGGGCTTTGTTATACTCGATGAGGGGACTTTGTTATACTCGATCAAGGACTTTGTTATGCCGTCAGGGACTTGATATTGTCTCGACTGGACGCTTCTGTTTGGCGCTCGATTAGAAAACATTGTTATACTCGACCAGGGGCCTTTGTTATTCTCGATTAGTAAACTTTGTTACACTCGACCAGGGGACTTTGTTATACTCCACCAGGGACTCTGTTATACTCGATCAGGGGATATGTTGTACTCGATCAGGGGACTTTGTTATACTCGGTTCAGAGGACTTTGTTATCCTCGTCCAAGGGGCTTTGTTATACTAGGATCAGGGGACTTTATTATGCTTGATCAGGGAACTTTGTCTTACTCGATCAGCGCCCTTTGTTATACTCGACCAGGGGACTTTGTTATAATCGATTAGGGGAATTTGTTATGCTCGATCTGGGGACTTTGTTAAACTGGGCCACGAGACTTTGTTATACTCGATCAGGGGACTTTTGTTAGACTTGATCAGCGGACTTTGTTATACTCGACCAGAGGCCTTTGTTATACTCGATCTGGGGTCTTTGTTATACTCGATAAGGGGACTTTGTTATACTCGATAAGGGGAATTTGTTATACTCGATAAGGGGAGTTAATGTTAGACTCGAACAGGGGACTTTGTTATACTCGACCAGGGGACTTTGTTATACTCCACCAGGGACTTTGTTATACTCGATCAGGGGATATGTTATACTCGATCAGGGGACGTTGTTATACTCGGTTCAGGTGTCTCTGTTATACTCGTCCAGTGGGCTCTGTTATACTAGGATCAGGGGAATTTGTTACACTCGATCAGGGGACTTTGTCTTACTCGATCAGGGCCCTTTGTTATAATCAATCAGGGGACTTTATTATAATCGATTAGGGGACTTTGTTATGCTCGATCTGACGGCTTTGTTATACTGCGCCAGGAGACGTTGTTATACGCGATGAGGGGATATGTTATACTCGATCAGGGGACTTTGTTATACTGGACCAGGGGACGTTGTTATACTCGATGAGGGGATATGTTATACTCGATCAGGGGACTTTGTTATATTGGGCCAGGAGACTTTGTTATACTCGATGAGGGGATATGTTATGCTCGATCAGGGGACTTTGTTATACTGGACCAGGGGGCTTTGTTATACTCGATCAGGGGACTTTGTTATATTCGATCAGGGGAATTTGTTATACTCGTCCACGGGGCTTTGTTATACTAGGATCAGGGGACTTTGTTATACTCGGTTAGAAAACTTTGTTTTACTCGACCAGGGGACTTTGTTATACTCCACCAGGGACTTTCTTATACTCGATCAGGGGATATGTTATACGCGATAGGGGGACTTTGTTATAATCGATCAGGGGACGTTGTTATGCTCAATCTGGGGACTTTGTTATTCTGGGCCTGGAGACTTTGTTATACTCGATCAGGGGATTTGTTCTACTCGATTAGGGGACTTTGTTATACTGGACCAGGGGGCTTTGTTATACTAGATCAGGGGATTTTGTTATACTCGATCAGGGGACTTGTTATACTCGTCTAGGGGGCTTTTTTATACTCGATTAGGGGACTTTGTTATACTAGAACAGGGGACTTTGTTATACTCGACCAGAGGACTTTGTTATACTCGATCAGGGGATATGTTATACTCGATCAGGGGACTTTGTTATACTCAGTCAGGGGACTTTGTTATACTTGATTAGGGGACTTTGTTATACTCGATCAAAGGACTTTGTTATACTTAATCAGAGGACTTTGTTATACTCGACCAGGGGCCTTTGTTATACTCGATTAGAAAACTTTGTTACACTCGACCAGGGGACTTTGTTATACTCCACCAGGGACTTTGTTATACTCTATCAGGGGATATGTTATACTCGATCAGGGTACTTTGTTATACTAGGTTCAGGGGACTTTGTTATACTCGTCCAGCGGGCTTTGGTATACTAGGATCAGGGGACTTTGTTATACTCGATTAGGGGACTTTGTTATACTCGACGAGGGGACTTTTTTATACCTGACCAATGGACTTTGTTATACTCAATGAGGGGCTTTGTTATACTCGATCAGGGGACTTTGCTATACTCGACCAGGGGACTTTGTTATACTCGATCAGCGGACTTTCTTATACTCGACCAGGGAACTTTTTTATACTTGACCAATGGACTTTGTTATACTCGATGAGGGGCCTTTGTTATACTCGATGGGGGGACTTTGTTATACTCCACCAGGGGACTTTGTTATACTCGATGAGGGGACATTTTTATACTCGACCAGAGGACTTTGTTATACTCAATCAGGGGATATTTTATACTTGATGAGGGGACTTTGTTATACTCAACCAGGGGACTTTGTTATACTCGATCAGGGGACTTTGTTATACTCGATCAGGGGACTTTGTTATACTCGATTAGGTGCCTTTCTTATACTCGACCAGAGGACTTTGTTATACTCGATCAGGGGATATGTTATACTCGATCAGGGGTCTTTGTTATACTCAACCTGAGTACTTTGTTATACTCGATCAGGGGACTTTGTTATATTCAATCAGGGAACTTTGTTATACTCGATTAGGGGCCTTTGTTATACTAGACGAGGGAACTTTGTTATACTCGATCAGGGGACTTTGTTATACTCGACCAGGGGACTTTTTTATTCTTGATCAGGGGACTTTGTCATACTCGATCAGTGGACATTCCTATATTTGACCAATGGACTTTGCTATACTTGATGAGGGGCCTTTGTTAAACTCTATCAGGGGACTTTGTTATACTCGACCAGAGGACTTTGTTATACTCGATCAGGGGATATGTTATACTCGATCAGGGGACTTTGTTATACTCGATCAGGGGACTTTGTTTTACTTGATTAGGGGATATGTATACTTTCGATCAGGTGTCTTTGTTATACTCGTCAGTGGGCTTTGTTATACTTGGATCAGGGGACTTTGTTATACTCGATCAGGGGACTTTGTCTTACTCGATCAGGGCCCTTTGTTATGATCGACCAGGGGACTTTATTATAATCGATCAGGGGACTTTGTTATACACGACCAGGGGACTTTGTTACACTCGATCAGGGGATATGTTATACTTGATCAGGGGACTTTGTTATACTCAACCAGAGGACTTTGTTATACTCAATCAGGGGACTTTTTTATACTCAATCAGGGGACTTTGTTATATTCGATTAGGGGCCTTTGTTATACTCGATGAGGGGGCTTTGTTTTACTCGACCAGGGGACTTTGCTATACTCGACAAGGGGACTTTGTTATACCCGATCAGGGGACTTTGTTATACTTGATTAGGCGACTTTTTCATACTTGATCAGGGGACTTTGTCATACTCGATCAGTGGACTTTCCTATATATGACCAATGGACTTTGCTATACTCGATGAGGGGCCTTTGTTATACTCGATCAGGGACTTTGTTATACTCGACCAGGGGACTTTGTTATACTCGATCAGGGTACTTTGTTATTCTCGACCAGAGGACTCTGTTATACTCGATCAGGGGATATGTATACTCGATCAGGGGACTTTGTTATACTCGATCAGGGGACTTTGTTATACTTGATTAGGGGACTTTGTTATACTCGATCAACGGACTTTGTTATACTTGATCAGAGGTCTTTGTTATTCTCGACCAGGGGCCTTTGTTATACTCGTTTAGAAAACTTTGTTATACTCGACCAGGGACCTTTGTTATATTCGATTAGAATACTTTGTTATACTCGACCAGGTGACTTTGTTATACTCCACCAGGGACATTGTTATACTCGATCAGGGAATATGTTATACTCGATCAGGTGTCTTTGTTATACTCGTCCAGTGGGCTTTGTTATACTTGAATCAGGGGACTTTGTTATACTCGATCAGGGGACTTTGTCTTACTCGATCAGGGCCCTTTGTTATGATCGACCAGGGGACTTTATTATAATCGATCAGGGGACTTTGTTATACACGACCAGGGGACTTTGTTACACTCGATCAGGGGATATGTTATACTTGATCAGGGGACTTTGTTATACTCAACCAGAGGACTTTGTTATACTCAATCAGGGGACTTTTTTATACTCAATCAGGGGACTTTGTTATATTCGATTAGGCACCTTTGTTATACTCGATGAGGGGGCTTTGTTTTACTCGACCAGGGGACTTTGCTATACTCGACCAGGGGACTTTGTTATACCCGATCAGGGGACTTTGTTATACTTGATTAGGCGACTTTTTCATACTTGATCAGGGGACTTTGTCATACTCGATCAGTGGACTTTCCTATATATGACCAATGGACTTTGCTATACTCGATGAGGGGCCTTTGTTATACTCGATCAGGGACTTTGTTATACTCGACCAGGGGACTTTGTTATACTCGATCAGGGTACTTTGTTATTCTCGACCAGAGGACTCTGTTATACTCGATCAGGGGATATGTATACTCGATCAGGGGACTTTGTTATACTCGATCAGGGGACTTTGTTATACTTGATTAGGGGACTTTGTTATACTCGATCAACGGACTTTGTTATACTTGATCAGAGGACTTTGTTATTCTCGACCAGGGGCCTTTGTTATACTCGTTTAGAAAACTTTGTTATACTCGACCAGGGGACTTTGTTATACTCCAC
>NW_024736871.1:0-30539 GCF_018991925.1 Homarus americanus
TCCAGTACTTCGTTCAGTGCATGTGCTGTGCACCTTGCAGTGCATGAGGTATCCCTGGCAGTGTCTGAAGTGTACCTGGCAGTGTCTGAGGTGTACCTGGGTGTCAAGGTGTGCCTGGAAGTGTCAGAGGTGTACCTGGGGTGTCAGAGGTGTACCTGAGAGTGTCGGGGGTGTGCCTAGGAGTGTCAGAGATGTACCTGTGAGGTGTCGGGTGTACCTGGGGTGTGAAGTGTACCTGGGGTGTCGGAGGTGTACCTGGGGTGTCAGGTGTACCTGGGAGTGTCGGGGTGTGCCTGGGGTGTCAGGGGTTTTCTTGGGGTCAGGGTGTACCTGGGAGTGTCAGAGGTGTACTGGGGAGTGCAGATGTGCAAAAGGGAGTGTGAAAGTGTACCTGGGGAGTGTCTGGGGTGTACCTGGGAGTGTCGGTGTGCCTGAGAGTGTCGGAGGTGTACCTAGGAGTGTCAGAGTGTACCTGGGAGTGTCAGGTGTACCTGGGTGTAGAGTGTGCCTGGGAGTGTCGGAGGTGTCCTGAGGTGTCGGAGGTGTCACCTGGGAGTGTAAGGAGTGTATCTGGGGTGTCGGACGTGTCCTGGGAGTGTCAGATTTGTGTGGGAGTGTCAGGGTGTACCTGGGAGTGTCAGCGTTGTACCTGGGAGTGTCTGAGGTGTACCTGGGAGTGTCAGAGGTGTGCCTGGGAGTGTCAGGGAGTGCGGGGAGTCAGAGGTGCACCTTGGGTGTCTGGGTTTACGGGAGTGTCTGAGGTGTACCTGGCAGTGTCTGGTGTACATGGCGGTGTCTGGGTGTGCAGCAGCAGTGTCAGCGGTGTACCTGGGGTGTCAGCGGTGTGCCTGGGAGTGTTGAGGTGTCAGGGGTGACAGAGGAGTGCCTAGGAGTGTCAGAGGTGTACCTAGGAGTGTGAGAAGGTGTGCCTGGGGAGTGTGTGGGGTGTACCTGGGAGTGTCAGAGAGGTGTGCCTGGGCGTGTCAGGGATGTACCAGGGAGTGTCAGTGGAGTGCCGTGGCAGAGTCAGAGGTGTACCTGGGAGTGTCAGAGATGTGCCTGGGAGTGTCAGAAGTGTGCAGGGAATGTCAGTGGAGTACTTGGGTGTCAGAGAGTTGGCCTGGGGTGTCAGAGGTGTACCTTGGGTGTCAGAGGTGTACCTGGGTGTCAAGATGTACCTGGGGTGACGGAGGTGTACTGGGCGTGTGACAAGTGTGCCTGGGGTGTCAGAGGTGTACCTGGGAGGGTCAGAGGTGTGCACCGGAGTGTCAGGGTGTACCCTGGGTGTCAGTGGAGTACCTGGGGTCAGAGGTGTGCCTGGAGTGTCAGAGGTGTGCCTGGGAGTGTCAGGTGTGCCTCGGAGTGTGAGAAGTGTACCTGGGAGTGTCTGGGGTGTACCTGGGGTGTCAGGGTGTGCAGAGTGTCTGGGGTGTACCTGGGGTGTCAGAGGTGTATATGGGGAGTGTCAGAGGCATGCACCGAGTGTCCAGAGGTGTACCAGGGGAGTGTCAGTGGAGCTTCTGGGAGTGTCAGAGGTGTGCCTGGGGTGTCGGAGGTGTACATGGAGTGTCAGGAGGTGTACCTGGCAGTGTCAGCGGTGTACCTGGGAGTGTCAGAGGTGCCTGGGAATGTCAGAGGTGTACCTGGGTGTCTGAGGTGTGCCTGGGGAGTGTCTGAGGTGTATCTGAGAGTGTCAGAGAAGTTCAAGGAGTGTCACAGGAGAAACTGGTAGTGTGAGAGGTGTACCTGAGAGTGTGAGAGGTGTACCTAGGGGTGTCTGAGGTGTACCTGGGGGTCAGAGGTGTGCCTGGGAGTGTCAGAGGTGTACCTGGGAGTGTGAGAAGTGTACCTGGGAATATCAGGGTGTGCCACAATGTCGGAGGTGTACCTGGCAGTGTCAGCGGTGTACCTAGGAAGTGTCAGAGGTGTCCAGGATGTCAGTCGAGTGCCTGGGAGTGTCAAGGTGTGCCTGGAGTGTTAGAGGTGTACTTGTGAGTGTCAGAGGCGTACCTAGAAGTGTCAGAGGTGTACATGGGGAGTGTGAGAGTGTACCTGGGAGTGTTTGGGTGTTCCTTGGAATGTCAGAGGTGTACCTGGGAGTGTCAGGGGTGTACCAGGGAATGTCAGTGGAGTACCTGAGAGTGTCAGAGGTGTACCTGCGAGTGTCAGAGATGTGCCTGGGAGTGTTAGAGGTGCACTTGGGAGTGTCAGAGGTGCACCTTGGAGTGTATGAGGTATCCCTGGCAGTGTCTGAAGTGTACCTGGCAGTGTCTGGTGTGCCTGGAAGTGTCAAGGTGTGTACCTGGAAGTGTCAGAGGTGTGCAAATTATCAGTGTACCTGAGAGTGTCAGGGGTGTGCCTAGGGTGTCAGAGATGTGCCTGAGGGGTGTCGGAGGTGTGCCTAGGGTGTGAGGTGTGCCTGGGAGTGTCAGGAGGTCTGGGGAGTGTCGGAGGTGTGCCTGGGAGTGTCGGAGGTGTACCTGGGGAGTGTCAGGTGTACTTGGGAGTGTCAGAGGTGTACCTGGATGTCAGCAGTGTACCTGGGAGTGTCAGAGGTGTCCTGGGGTGTCAGAGGTGCACTTGGGAGTGTCTGGGGTGTACCTGGCAGTGTCAGCGGTGTGCCTGGGGTGTCAGCGGTGTACCTGGGAGTGTCAGAGGTGTATCAGGGAGTGACAGAGGTACCTAGAAGTGTCAGAGGTGTACCCTAGAGGTGTGAAGTGTACCTGGGGTGTCTGGGGGTGTGCCTGGGGTGTCAGAGGGTGCCTCAGGTGTGGGGGTGTACCAGGGGTGTCAGTGGAGTGCCTGGGAGTGTCAGAGGTGGCACCTGGGAGTGTCAGAGAGGTGTGCTGGGAGTGTCAGAGGTGCACTTGGGTATCAGAGGTGCACCTTGGGTGTCTGAGGTGTACCCAGTGTCTGAGGTGTACCTGGCAGTGTCTGAGGTGTGCACCAGCAGTGTCAGCGTTGTACCTGGGATGTCAGGGGTGTGCCTGGGAGTGTTAGAGGGTGTATCAGGGAGTGACAGAGGAGTACTAGAAGTGTCATGGGGTGTGCCTGGGGTGTGAGAAATGTGCCTGGTAGTGTCTGGGGTGTACCTGGAGTGTCAGTGGTGTACCTGGGGAGTATCCAAGGAGTGTATCAGGAGTGTCGGACGTGTACCTGGGAGTGTCGAGAGGTGTACCAGGGATATCAGTGGAGTACTTGGGGTGTCAGAGGTGAACCTGGGAGTGTCGGAGGTGTACATGGAGTGTCAGAGGTGTACCTGGCAGTGTCAGCGGTGTACCTGGGAGCGTCAGAGGTGTGCCTGGGAATGTGGGTGTACCTGGGGTGTGTGAGGTGTACCTGGGGTGTCTGGGGTGTGCTGGGGTGTCAGAAGTTCCAGGGAGTGTCTCAGGAGAAACTGGGAGTGTGAGAGGTGTGCCTGAGAGTGTGAGAGGTGTGGGAGTGTCAGAGGTGGTGTGCCTGGGAGAGTCAAAGATGTACCTATGGTGTCGGGAGGTGTGCCTGGGCGTGTGAGATGCCTGGGGTATCAGAGTGTGCCTGGGGTGTCGGAGGTGTACCTGGTGAGTGTCCAGCGGTGTGCCTGGGAGTGTCAGGGGTGTACCAGGGGATGTAAGTCGAGTGCAGGTGTCAGGGTGTACCTGAGAGTGTCTGGGGTGTGCCTGGGGTGTCAGGTGAGCACTTGGGTGTCAGAGGTGCACTTGGGAGTGTCAGAGGGTGCACCTTGGAGTGTCTGAGGTGTACCTGGGAGTGTCTGGAGTGAACTGGCAGTGTCTGGGGTGTACCTGGCGTGTCTGGGGGTGTGCCTGACAGTGTCCGTGGTGTACCTGGGAGTGTCAGCGGTGTACCTGGGAGTGTTAGAGGTGTATCATTGGTGACTGAGGCGTACCTAGAGTGTCAGAGGTGTACCCAGGAGTGTGAGAAGTGTGCAAGTGTCTGGGGTGTTCCTGAGATGTCAGAGGTGTGCAAGTGTCCAGGGGTGCACAGGGAGTCAGTGGAGTACATGAGAGTGTCAGAGGTGTACCTGGGGAGTGTCAGAGGTGTGCCTGGGGTGTCAGAGGTGCACTTTGGGTGTCAGAGGTGCACCTTGGAGTGTCTGGGGTGTCCCTGGCGGTGTCTGGTGTACCTGGAATGGTCAAGTGTACCTGGAAGTGTCAGAGGTGTACCTGGGAGTGTCAGAGTTGTGCCTGGGAGTGTCAGAGGTGTCCCTGGGAGTGTCAGGGTGTACCTGGGGTGGACAGTGTACCTGGGAGTGTCTGGGGGTGTACCTGGGGTGTCAGAGGTGTACCTGGGAGTGTCGGAGGTGTCCTAGAGTGTCAGAGGTGTACCTGGGTGTGTCGGAGGTGTACCTGGGGTGTGAAGTGTCCTGGGGTGTCAGGGTGTACCTGGGAGTGTAGAGGTGTGCAAGTGTCAGGTGTACCTCAGGTGTCAGGTGTACAGGGAGTGTCAGTGGAGTACCTGTGAGTGTCAGAGGTGTGCTGGTGTCAGAGGTGCACTTAGGTGTCAGAGGTGCACCTTGGGTGTGGTGTACCTATGATTGTCAGAGGTGTACCAGGGAGTGTCAGGGGTGTGGCTGGGAGTGTCAGAGGTGCACCTTGGAGTGTCTGAGATGTACCTGGGAGTGTCAGTGGTGTATCTGGGAGTGTCGGACGTGTACTTGGGGGTGTCAGAGGTGTACCAGGGAATGTCAGTGGAGTACTTGGGAGTTTCAGAGGTGTACCTGGGAGTGTCAGAGGTGTACCTTGGAGTGTCAGAGGTGTACTGGAGTGTCAAAGATGTACCTGGGAGTGTCAGAGGGTACCAGGGAATGTCAGTGGAGTACCTGGGAGTGTCAAGGTGTACCTGGGAATTGTCAGAGATGTACCTGGGAGTGTCAGAGGTGTATCTGGGAGTGTCGGACGTGTACCTGGGAGTGTCTGGGGTGTACCTGGGAGTGTCTGAGAGGTGTGCCTGGCAGTGTCTGAGGTGTACCTGGGAGTGTCAGAGGTGCACGGGAGTGTCTGGTGTACCTGGAGTTGAAAGTGTGCCTGGGATTGTCGGAGTGTACCTGGGTGTCAGCGTTGTACCTGGGAGTGTCAGGGTGTACCTGGGAGTGTCTGAGGTGTTCCTGGGGTGTCAGAGGTGTACTTGGGAGTGTCAGAGGGGTGTACCTGGGAGTGTCTGAGGTGTTCCTGGGAGTGTCAGAGGTGTCTCTGGGAGTGTCAGAGGTGTACTTGGGAGGTCAGAGGTGTACCAGAGAATGTCAGTGAGTACCTGGGAGGTCAAAGGTACCTGGGAGTGCGTCAGAGGTGTACCTGGGAGTGTCAGAGGTACCTGGGAGGCCAGAGGTATACCCAGGAGTGTCTGAGGTGTTCCTGGGAGGTCAGAGGTGTCCCTGGGAGGTCGGAGGTGTACCTGGGAGTGTAAGAAGTTTACCTGGGAGTGTCGGAGGTGTACTCCTGGAGTGTGAGGCATACCTGAAGTGTCAGAGGTACTTGGGAATGTCAGAGGTGTACCTGGGAGTGCTCAGCGTTGTACCTGAGCGTCAGAGGTGTACCAGGGAGTCAGTGAGTACCTGGAGGTCAAAGTACCTGGGAGTGTCAGAGGTGTACCTGGGAGTGTCAGAGGTACCTGGGAGTGTCAGAGGTGTACCTGGGAGTGTCTGAGGTGTTCCTGGAGTGTCAGAGGTGTACCTGGGAGTGTCGGAGGTGACCTGGGAGTGTAAGAAGTGTACCTGGGAGTGTCGGAGGTACCTGGGAGTGTCGGAGGTGTACCTGGGAGCTGTCAGAGGTGTACTTGGGAGTGTCAGAGGTGTACCTGGGAGTGTCAGCGGTGTACCTGGGAGTGTCAGGTGTACCTGGGAGTGTCAGAGGTGTGCCTGGGAGTGTCAGAGCACTTGGGAGAGTCTGGAGGTGTACCCAGCAGTGTCATGTGTACCTGGGAGGTCAGAGGTGTACCTGGGAGTGCAGAGGTGTATCAGGGATGAGGAGTACCTGGGAGGTACCCAGGGAGTGTGAGAAGTGTACCTGGGAGTGTCTGGGGTGTACCTGGGAGTGTCAGAGGTGTACCCTGAGTTTAGGGTGCATCTGGGAGTGTCAGTGGAGCACCTGGGAGGTCAGAGGTGTACCTGGGAGGTCAGAGGTGTACCTGGGAGTGTCAGAGGCACTTGGGAGTATCAGAGGCACCTGGAGTGTCTGAGGTGTACCTGGCAGTGTCGAGGTGTACCTGCAGGAAAACAGGTGTACCTGGGAGTGTTAGAGGTGTATCAGGGAGTGACAGAGGAGTACCTAGAAGTGTCATAGGTAAACCCAGGGAGGCAGAAATGTACCTGGGAGTGTCTGGGGTGTACCTGGGAGGTCAGAGGTGCACGTGGGAGTGTCAGAGCTACCTGGGAGTGTCAGGTGTACCTGGGAGTGTCAGGAGGACACCTGGGAGGCTGGGAGGTGTACCTGGGAGTGTCAGAGGTGTACCTGGGAGTGTCAGAGGTGTGCCTGGGAGTGTGAGAAGTGTACCTGGGAGTGTCTGGGGTGCACCTGGGAGTGTCAGAGGTGTACCTGAGAGTATCGGAGGTGTACCTAGGAGTGTCAGAGGTACCTGGGAGCAGGAGGTGTACCTGGGAGTGCAGGAAGTGAACCTGGGAGTGTCGGAGGTGTCCCTGAGTGTCAAAGGTGTACCTGGGAGTGTAGAAGAAGTGTACCTGGGAGTGTCGGACGTCCCTGGGAGTGTCAGAGTGTACTTGGGAGTCAGAGGTGTACCTGGGAGTGTCATGGTGTACCTGGGAGTGTCTGAGATGTACCTGGGAATGTCAGAGGTGTGCCTGGGAGTGTCAGAGGTGCACTTGGGAGTGTCAGAGGTGCACCTTGAGAGTCTGAGGTGACCTGGGAGTGTCTGAGGTGTACCTGGCAGTGTCTGAGGCACATGGCAGTGCCTGAGGTGTACCTGGCAGTGTCAGCGGTGTACCTGGGAGTGTCAGCGGTGTACCTGGGAGTGTTAGAGGTGTATCAGGGAGTGACAGAGGAGTACCTAGGAGTGTCAGAGGTGTACCTAGGGAGTGTGAGAAGTGTACCTGGGAGTGTGTGGGGTGTACCTGGGAGTGTCAGAGGTACCTGGGAGTGTCAGGGATGTACCAGGGAGTGTCAGTGAGTACTAGCAGAGTCAGAGGTGTACCTGGGAGTCAGAGATGTACCTGGGAGTGTCAGAAGTGTATCTGGGAGCTGGTCGTGTACCTGGGAGTGTCAGAGGTACCAGGAATGTCAGTGAGTACTGGGAGGTCAGAGGTGTACCTGGGAGTTCAGAGGTGTACCTGGGAGTGTCAAAGATGTACCTGGGAGTGTCGGAGGTGTACCTGGGCGTGTGACAAGTGTACCTGGGAGCGTCAGAGGTGTACCTAGAGTGTGAGGAGGTACCTGGAGTGTCTTGGGTGTACCTGGGAGTGTCAGAGGTGTACCTGGGAGTGCCTGCAAGTGTGTGTACCAGGGAGTGTCAGTGGCGTACCTGGCAGTGTCAGAAGTGTTACCTGGGAGTGTCAGAGGTGATGCCCGGGAGTGTCAGAGGTGACCTGGGAGGTCAGGAGGTGTACCTGGGAGTGTCGGAGGTGTACCCTGGAGTGTCAGAGGTGTACCTGGGAGGTCGGAGGTGTACCTGGGAGGTAAGAAGTGTACCTGGGAGTGTCAGAGGTGTGCCTGGGAGTGTCAGAGGTGCACTTGGGAGTGTCTGAGGTGTACCTGGCAGTGTCAGCGGTACCTGGGAGAGCTGGGCGGTGTACCTGGGAGCTGAGGCATCAGGGAGTGACAGAGGAGTGCCTAGAAGTGTCAGAGGTGTACCCAGAGTGTGAGAAGTGTGCCTGGGAGTGTCTGTACCTGGGAGTGTAGGTGTACCTGGGAGTTTAGGGTGCATCAGGGAGTGTCAGTGAGTACCTGGGAGTGTCAGAGGTGTACCTGGGAGTGTCAGAGGTGTGCCTGGGAGTGTCAGAGGTGCACTTGGGAGTATCAGGAGGCACTTGAGTGTCTGAGGTGTACTGGCAGTGTCTGGAGGTGTACCTGGAGTGCCAGGGGTGTACCTGGGAGTGTTAGAGGTGTATCAGGGAGTGACAGAGGAGTACCTAGAAGTGTCAGGTAAACCTAGGGAGTGTGAGAAATGTACCTGGGAGTGTCTGGGGTGTACCTGGGAGGTCAGAGGTGTACCTGGGAGTGTCAGAGCTGTACCTGGGAGTTCAAAGGTGTACCTGGTGTCAGAGGTATACCTGAGTGTCAGAGGTGTACCTGGGAGTGTCAGAGGTGTACTTGGGAGTGTCAGAGGTGCCTGGGAGTGTGAGAAGTGTACCTGGGAGTGTCTGGGGTCACCTGGGAGTGTCAGAGGTACCTGGGAGTGTCGGAGGTGTACCTGGGAGTGTAAGAAATGAACCTGGGAGTGTCGGAGGTGTCCCTGGGAGTGTCAAAGGTGTACCTGGGAGGAAGAAGTGTACCTGGGAGTGTCGGACGTGTACCTGGGAGTGTCAGAGGTGTACTTGGGAGTTTCAGAGGTGTACCTGGGAGGCCAGCGGTACCTGGGAGTGCCGAGATGTACCTGGGAATGCAGAGGTGTGCTCAGAGTGTCAGAGGTGCACTTTGGGAGTGCACCTGGGAGTGTCTGAGGTGTACCTGGGAGTGTTGAAGGTACCTGGCAGTGTCTGAGGCTGGCAGTCTGAGGTGTACCTGGCAGTGTCAGCGGTGTACCTGGGAGTGTCAGCGGTGTACCTGGGAGGTTAGAGGTGTATCAGGAGTGACAGAGGAGCACTAGGGTGTCAGAGGTGTACCTAGAGTGTGGAGAAGTGTACCTGGGAGGTGTGGGGTGTACCTGGGAGTGTCAGAGGTGTACCTGGGGTGTCAGGGATGTACCAGGGAGTGTCAGTGAGTACCTAGCAGAGTCAGAGGTGTACCTGGGAGTGTCAGAGATGTACCTGGGAGTGTCAGAAGTGTATCTGGGAGTGTCTGTCGTGTACCTGGGAGTGTCAGGTGTACCAGGGAAGTCAGTGAGTACTTGGGAGTGTCAGAGGTACCTGGGAGTGTCAGAGGTGTACCTGGGAGTGTCAGAAGGTACCTGGGAGGTCAGAGGTGCCTGGGAGTGTGAGAGGACCTGGGAGTGTCTGGGGTGCACCTGGAGTGTCAGAGGTGTACCTGAGATGTCGGAGGTGTACCTAGGAGTGGCCAGAGGTGTACCTGGGAGTGTCGGAGGTGTACCTGGGAGTGTCAGGAGGTGTACCTGGGAGTGTCGGAGGTGTACCTGGGAGGTCAGAGGTGTACCAAGGAATGTCAGTGAGTACCTGGGAGTGTCAGAGGTACCTGGAGTGTCAGGAGGTACCTTGGGAGTGTCAGAGGTGTACCTGGGAGTGTCAGAGGTGTACCTGGGAGAGGTTGGGAGGTGTACCTGGGAGTGTGAGAAGTGTACCTGGGAGTGTCAGAGGTGCACCTGGGAGGTCAGGAGGTATGCCCAGCCTAGAGGTGTACCTGGGAGGTCGGAGGTGTACCTGGGAGGCCGGAGGTGTACCTGGGAGTGTCAGGGGTGTACCTGAGAGGTCGGAGGTGTACCTGGGAGGTCAGAGGTGTACCTGGGAGTGTCGGAGGTGTACCCTGGAGTGTGTAAGAAGGTACCTGGGAGTGTCTGAGGTGTACCGGGAGGTCAGAGGTGTACCTGGGAGTGTCAGCGGTGTACCTGGGAGTGTCTGAGGTGTACCTGGGAGTGTCAGGAGGTGTGCCTGGGAGTGTCAGAGGAGCACTTGGGAGTGTCAGAGATGTACCTGGGAGGTCAGAAGTGTATCTGGGAGTGTCGGACGTGTACCTGGGAGGTCAGAGGTGTACCAGGAATGTCAGTGGAGTACTTGGGAGTGTCAGAGAGGGTACCTGGGAGTGTCAGAGGTGTACCTTGGAGTGTCAGAGGTGTACCTGGGAGGTCAAAGATGTACCTGGGAGTGTCGGAGGTGTACCTGGGAGTTGACAAGGTACCTGGGAGGTCAGAGTACCAGGGAGTGTGAGGAGTGTACCTGAGAGTGTCTGGGGTGTACCTGGGAGTGTCAGAGGTGTACCTGGGAGGCCATGGGTAACAGGGAGTGTCAGGTGGAGGCCTGGCAGTGTTCAGAGGTGTACCTGGGAGGTCAGGAGGTGTACCTGGGAGTGTCAGAGGTGTACCAGGAATGTCAGTGGAGTACCTGGCAGTGTCAGAGGTGTACCTGGGAGTGTCAGAGGCATACCTGGGAGTGTCAGAGGTGTACCTGGGAGTGTCAGAGGTGTACCTGGGAGGTCAGAGGTGTACCCTGAGTGTCAGTAGAGTGGGAGTGTCAGAGGTACCTGGGAGGCTGGGAGGTGTACCTGGGAGTGCTCAGAGGTGTACTGGGAGGTCAGAGGTGTACCTGGGAGGTCAGGAGGTGTACCTGGGAGGGTCGGAGGTGTACCTGCGAGTGTGAGAAGTGTACCTGAGTGTCTGGGTGTACCTGGGAGTGTCAGGGGTGTACCTGGGAGTGTCTGAGGTGTACCTGGGAGGTCAGAGGTGTACCTGGGAGTTTTAGGGTGTACCAGGAGTGTCAGTGAAGTACCTGGGAGTGTCAGAGGTGTACCTGGGAGTGTCGGAGGTGTACATGGAGTGTCAGAGGTACCTGGCAGTGTCAGCGGTGTACCTGGGAGTGTCAGAGGTGTGCCTGGGAATGTCAGAGGTGTACCTGGGAGTGTGTGAGGTGTACCTGGGAGTGTCTGAGGTGCCTGGGAGGTCAGAGAAGTTCCAGGGAGTGTCACAGGAGAAACTGGGAGGTGAGAGGTGTACCTGAGAGTGTGAGAGGTGTACCTGGGAGTGTCAGAGGTGTACCTGGGAGGTCAAAGATGTACCTAGGGAGTGTCGGAGGTACCTGGGCGTGTGAGAAGTGTACCTGGGAGTATCAGAGGTACCTGGCAGGTTGGGCGGTGTACCTGGGAGTGTCAGAGGTGTACCAGGAATGTAAGTGCGAGTGGAGTGTCAGGGGTGACCTGGAGTGTCTGAGGTGTACCTGGGAGGTCAGAGGTGTGCCTGGGAGTGTCAGAGAGGTGCACTTGGGAGTGTCAGAGGGCACCTTGGAGTGTCTGAGGTGTACCTGGGAGTGTCTGGAGGTGAACCTGGCAGTGTCTGGAGGTGTACCTGGCAGTGTCCGAGGTGTACCTGGCAGGAGGTGTACCTGGGGAGTGTTGGGAGTGTTAGAGGTGTATCATGGAGTGACAGAGGCGTACCTAGAAGTGTCGGAGGTTCCTAGGGAGTGTGAGAAGGTACCTGGGAGTGTCTGGGGTGTTCCTGGGAATGTCAGAGGTGTACCTGGGAGTGTCAGGGGTGTACCAGGAGTGTCAGTGGAGTACCTGGGAGTGTCAGAGGTGTACCTGGGAGTGTCAGAGGTGTGCCTGGGAGTGTCAGAGGTGCACTTGGAGTGTCAGAGGCACCTGGGAGTGTCTGGAGGTGTCCCTGGCAGTGTCTGAGGTACCTGGGAAGTGTCAAAGGTGTACCTGGAAGGTCAGAGGTACCTGGGAGGTCAGAGGTGTACCTGGGAGTGTCAGAGGTGTCACTTGGGAGTGTCAGAGAGGTGTACCTGGGAGTGTGGAGAAGGTACCTGGGAGTGTCTGGGGTGTACCTGGGAGTGTCAGAGGTACCTGAGAGAGTCGGAGGTGTACCCAGGGAGGCTGGGGAGGTGTACCTGGGAGTGTAGGTGTACCTGGGAGTGTAAGAAGTGTACTGGGAGTGTCTGAGGTGTCCCTGGGAGGCCGGAGGTGTACCTGGGAGGTCAGAGGTGTACCTGGGAGGTTGAGAGGTGTACCTGGGAGTGCGAGAGGTGTACCTGGGAGTGTCTGAGGTACCTGGAGTGTCTGAGGTACTCATGGTGTCTGAGGTGCACATGACAGTGTCGAGAGGTGTACCTGGCAGTGTCGGGCAGGTGTACCTGGGAGGCCAGGGGTGTACCTGGGAGTGTTAGAGGTGTATCGGGGAGGACAGAGGAGCACCTAGGAGTGTCAGAGGTGTACCTAGGAGTGTGAGAAGGGTACCTGGGAGTGTCTGGGGTACCTGGGAGTGTCAGAGGTGTACCTGGGAGTGTCAGGATGTACCAGGGAGTGTCAGTGAGTACCTGGCAGTGTCAAAGGTGTACCTGGGAGGTCAGATGTACCTGGGAGTGTCAGAGGTGTATCTGAGCAAGCCGGACGTGTACCTGGGAGTGTCAGAGGTGTACCAGGAATGTCAGTGGAGCACGGGAGTGTCAGAGGTGTACCTGGGAGTGTCAGAGGTGTACCTTGGAGTGTCAGACACCTGGGAGGTCAAAGATGTACCTGGGAGTGTCAGAGGTACCTGAGTGTCATGGTGTACTCTGGAGTGTCAGAGGTGTACCTGGGAGTGTCAGAGGTGTGCCTGGGAGGTCAGCGGTGTACCTGGGAGTGACAGAGGTGTACCAGGGAATGCTGCGTGAGTACCTGGGAGGTCAAAGGTGTACCTGGGAGTGTCAGAGATGTACCTGGGAGGTCAGAGGTGTATCTGGGAGGTCGGACGTGTACCTGGGAGTGTCAGAGGTGTACCAGGAATGTCAGGGTGAGTACTTGGGAGTGTCAGAGGTGTACCTGGGAGTGTCAGAGGTGTACCTTGGAGTGTCAGAGGTGTACCTGGGAGTGTCAAAGATGTACCTGGGAGGTCGGAGGTGTACCTGGGAGTGCTGGGCGGTGTACCTGGGAGTGTCTGGAGGCATGGGAGTGCCGAGGTGTGCTCAGTGTCAGAGGTGTACCTGGGAGTGTCGGAGGTGCACCTGGGAGTGTAAGAAGTGTACCTGGGAGTGTCGGAGGTGTACCTGGGAGTGTCACAGGTGTACCTGGGAGTGTCAGAGGTGTACCTGAGAGTGTCGGAGGTGTACCTGGGAGTGTCAGAGGTGTACCTGGGAGTGTCGGAGGTGTACCTGGGAGTGTAAGAAGTACCTGGGAGGCCGGAGGCCTGGAGTGTCGGAGGTGTACCTGGGAGTGTCAGAGGTGTACTTGGGAGTGTCAGAGGTGTACCTGGGAGTGTCAGGAGGTGTACCTGGGAGTGTCCGAGGTGTACCTGGGAGGTAAGAAGTGTACCTGGGAGTGTCCGGAGGTGTCCCTGGGAGTGTCGGAGGTGTACCTGGGAGTGTAAGAAGTGTACCTGGGAGGTCGGACGTCCCTGGGAGTGCTGGGAGGTGTACTTGGGAGTGTCAGAGGTGTACCTGGGAGTGCCAGAGGTGTACCTGGGAGTGTCTGAGGTGTACCTGGGAGTGTCAGAGGTGTGCCTGGGAGTGTCAGAGGTGCACTCTGGGAGTGTCAGAGGTGCACCTGAGTGTCTGAGGTGTACCTGGGAGTGTCTGAGGTGTACCTGGCAGTGTCTGAGGTGCACATGACAGTGTTCGAGGTGTACCTGGCAGTGTCAAGGTGTCCGGGAGTGGCGGTGTACCTGGGAGTGCTGGCGGTGTACCTGGGAGTGTTAGAGGTGTATCGGGGAGTGACAGAGGAGTACCTAGGAGGCTGCAGAGGTGTACCTAGGAGTGTGAGAAGGTACGTGGGAGTGTCTGGGGTGTACCTGGGAGTGTCAGAGGTACCTGGGAGTGTCAGGATGTACCAGGGAGTGTCAGTGAGTACCTGGCAGGCCAAGGTGTACCTGGAGGTCAGAGGTGTGCCTGGGAGTGTCAGGTGTACCTGGGAGTGTCAGAGGTGTACCTGGGAGTGTCAGAGGTGATCTGGGAGGCCGGACGTGTACCTGGGAGGTCAGAGGTGTACCAGGGAATGTCAGTGGAGTACCTGGAGTGTCAGAGGTACCAGGGAATGTCAGAGGAGTACCTGGGAGTGTCAGAGGTGTACCTGGGAGTGTCAAAGATGTACCTGGGAGGACAGAGGTGTACCTGGGAGTGTCATGTGTACCTGGGAGGTCTGAGGTACCTGGGAGGTCAGGGGTGTGCCTGGGAGTGTCGAAGGTACCTGGGAGTGACAGATGTACCAGGGAAGTGTCAGTGGAGTACCTGGGAGTGTCAGAGGTGTACCTGGGAGTGTCAGAGATGTACCTGGGAGTGTGGAGAGGTATCTGGGAGGTCGGAGGTGTACCTGGGAGGTCAGAAGTGTACCTGGGAGGCTGAGGTACCTGGGAGTGTCAGAGGTGTATGGGAGGCTGGAGGTGTACCTGGGAGTGTCACAGGTGTACCTGGGAGTGTCAGAGGCACCTAAAGTGTCGGAGGTGTACCTGGGAGTGTCAGAGGTTACCTGGGAGTGTCGGAGGTGTACCTGGGAGTGTAAGAAGTGTACCTGGGAGGTCGGAGGTGTACCTGGGAGTGTCGGAGGCACTTGGGAGTGTGAGAGGTACCTGGGAGGCTGAAGAGGTGTACCTGGGAGTGTCTGGAGGTGTACCTGGGAGTGTCAGAGGTGTGCCTGGGAGTGTCAGAGGTGCACTTGGGAGGTCAGAGGTGCACCTGGAGGTCTGGAGGTGTACCTGGGAGTGTCTGGAGGTGTACCTGGCAGTGTTCGAGGTACCTGGCAGGTCGGAGGTGTACCTGGCAGTGCTGCAGGTGTACCTGGGAGTGTCAGAGGTGTACCTGGGAGTTAGAAGTGTATCAGGAGTGACAGAAGAGCACTAGAAGTGTCAGAGGTGTACCTAGGGAGTGTGAGAAGGTACCTGGGAGTGTCTGGGGTGTACCTGGGAGTGTCAAAAGGTACCTGGGAGTGTCAGGGGGTGTACTGGGGAGGGTCAGTGGAGTACCCAGAGGCCAGAGGTGTACCAGGAGTGTCAGAGGTGTGCCGGAGTGTCAGGAGGTGCACTTGGAGTGTCAGAGGTGCACCTTGGAGTGTCTGAGGTACCTGGGAGGTCAGAGGTGTACCTGGGAGTCAGAGGTGTACCTGGGAGTGTCGGAGGTGTACCTGGGAGTGTCGGAGGTGTACCTGGGAGTGTGAGAAGTGTACCTGGGAGTGTCTGGGGTGTACCTGGGAGGTCTGGGGGTGTACCTGGGAGTGTCAGAGGTGTACCTGGGAGGTCAGAGGTACCTGGGAGGTCAAGGTGTACCTGGGAGTGTCTGAGGTGTACCTGGGAGGTCAGAGGTGTGCCTGAAGGGGTTGGGATGTGCACTTGGGAGTGTCAGAGATGTACCTGGGAGTGTCAGAGGTGTATCTGGGAGTGTCGGACGTGTACCTGGGAGGTCAGAGGTGTACTAGGGAATGTCAGTGGAGCACGGGAGTGTCAGAGGTGTACCTGGGAGTGTCAGAGGTGTACCTTGGAGTGTCAGAGGTGTACCTGGGAGTGTCAAAGATGTACCTGGGAGTGTCGGAGGTGTACCTGGGCGTGTGTGACAAGTGTACCTGGGAGGTCAGGAGGTACCTGGGAGTGTGAAGAGGTACCTGAAAGTGTCTGGGGTGTACCTGGGAGTGTCAGAGGTACCAGGGAGTGTCAATGGGTGTACCAGGGAGGTCAGGTGGAGTACCTGGGAGTGTCAGAGGTGTACTTGGAAGTGTCAGAGGTGTACCTGGGAGTGCCAAGGGCCTGGGAGTGTCTGAGGTACCTGGGAGGTCAGAGGTGTGCCTGGGAGGTCAGAGGTGCACTTGGGAGGTCAGAGGTGCACCTGGGAGTGTCTGAGGTGTACCTGGGAGTGTCTGAGGTGCACCTGGCAGGTGTCTGAGGTACATGACAGAGGTCTGGAGGTGTACCTGGCAGTCAGCGGTGTACCTGGGAGTGTCAAGGTACCTGGGAGTGTCAAGGGGTACCTGGAGGCTGAGGCACGGGGAGGACAGAGGAGTACCTAGGGAGGTCAGAGGTGTAGGGAGGTGTGAGAAGTGTACTGGGAGGTTCTGGGGTGCACTGGAGAGTCAGAGGTGTACTGGGAGGTCAGGGATGTACCAGGGAGTGTCAGTGGAGTACCTGGCAGTGTCAGAGGTGTACCTGGGAGGTTCGGAGGTGTCTGGGAGCAAGCTGGGTGTACCTGGGAGTGTCAGAGGTGTACCTTGGAGTGTCAGAGGTGTACCTGGGAGGTCGGATGTGTACCTGGGAGTGTCAGAGGTGTACCAGGGAATGTCAGTGGAGCACCTGGGAGGCTCAGAGGTGTACCTGGAGTGTCAGAGGTGTACCTGGGAGTGTCAGAGGTGTACCTGGGAGTGTCAAAGATGTACCTGGAGTGTCAGAGGTGTACCTGGGAGCACAGGTGTACCTGGGAGGACAGAGGTGTACCAGGGAATGTCAGTGAGTACCTGGGAGTGTCAAAAGGTACCTGGGAGGTTCAGAGATGTACCTGGAGTGTCAGAGGCTTATCTGGGAGGTCGGACGTGTACCTGGGAGTGTCAGAGGTGTACCAAGGAATGTCAGTGGAGTACTTCTGGGAGTGCCAAGGTGTACCTGGCAGTGTCATGTACCTGGGAGGTCAAGATGTACCTGGGAGTGTCGGAGGTGTACCTGGGAGGCTGGGCTGTACCTGGGAGTGTCTGAGGTGTACCTGGGAGGTCAGAGGTGCCTGGGAGTGTCAGAGGTGTACCTGGGAGTGTCGGAGGTGCACCTGGGAGTGTAAGAAGGCACTGGAGTGTCGGAGGTGTACCTGGGAGGTCTGAGGTGTACCTGAGGAGGTCAGAGGTGTGCCTGGGAGTGTCAGGGAGGCACTTGTTAGAGCAGAGGTGCACCTTGGAGTGTCTGAGGTGTACCTGGGAGTGTCTGAGGTGTACCTGGCAGTGTCTGAGGTGTACCTGGCAGTGTTCGGAGGTGTACCTGGCAGTCATGGTGTACCTGGGAGGTCAGGTGGTGTACCTGGAGTGAGAGATGTATCAGGAGTGTCTGAGGTACCTGAGAGGTTCAGAGGTGTGCCTGGGAGTGTTCAGAGGTGCACTTGGTAGAGTCAGAGGTTCACCTGGAGTGTCTGAGGTACCTGGGAGTGTCTGGAGGTGTACTGCAGCGAGGTACCTGCAGTGTCTGGAGGTACCTGGCAGTGGCCAGGTGTACCTGGGAGTGTCAGCGGTGTACCTGGGAGTGTTAGAGATGTATCAGGGAGGACAGAGGAGTACCTAGAAGGTCAGAGGTACCTAGGAGTGTGAGAAGTGTACCTGGGATTGTCTGGGGGTGTACCTGGGAGTGTCAGGTACCTCGAGTGTCAGGGGTGTACCAGGGAGGTCAGTGAGTACCCATGAGTGAGGTGTCTGGGAGTGTCAGAGGTGCACCTTGGGAGGTCAGAGGTGACCTGAGAGTGTCACAGGTACCTGGGAGGTCAGAGGTACGGAGGCCAGAGGTGTACTTGAAAGTGTCGGAGGCTCAGGCCAGAGGTGCACCTGAGCACAGGTGTACCTGAGGAGCAAGAAGGTAATGGGAGTGTCGGAGGTGTACTCTGGGAGGTCGGAGGCAGCCTGGGAGGTTAGAGGTAATGGGAGGCCAGAGGTGTACCTTGAGTGTCAGCGGTTTACCTGGGAGTGTCTGGAGGTGCACTGGGAGTGTTGAGGTGTGCCTGGGAGGGGTCAGGAGGAAACACTTGGGAGGACATGAGGCACCTGGAGGTCTGAGGTGTACCTGGGAGTGTCTGAGGTGCACTGGCAGTGCTGAGTGTGTACCTGTGTGTCTGAGGTGTACCTGGCAGTGCTGGGGCGGTGTACCTGGGAGGCTGGGGCGGTGTACCTGGAGAGTGTTTGAGATGTATCAGGAGTGAGGGAGAGGTACCTAGAAATGTCAGGAGGTGTACCCAGGAGGTGAGAAGTGTGCACTGGGATTGTCTGGGGTGTACCTGGGAGCAGAGGTACATCGGGAGTGTCAGGTGTACCAGGGAGAAATGGTGGAGTACCTATGAGTGTTAGAGGTGTGCCTGGGAGTGTCAGAGGTGCACTTGGGAGTGTCAGAGGCACGAGTGCTTCTACAGGTAATGGGAGGCCAGAGGTGTGTCACCTGAGTGTCGGAGGCACTGTAGTGTCAGAGGTGTACCTTGGGAGCAACAGGTGTACCTGAGGAGTGTGAAGAAGGCACCTTGGGAGTGTCGGAGGTGTACCTGAGTGTCGGAGGTGCACCTGGGAGTGTCAGAGGTGCACTTGGAGTGTCAGAGGTACCTTGAGTGTCAGCGGTTTACCTGGGAGGCCTGAGGCACTCTGGGGAGTGTCAGAGGAAAGCCTGGAGTGTCAGAGGAACATTTGGAGTGACAGAGGTGCACCTGGAGGCCTGGAGGTGTGGCCTGGGAGTGTCTGAGGTGTACCTGGCAGTGTTCGGAGTGTGCACCTGGCAGTGTCTGGGAGTGTGCACTCTGGCAGTGTCAGCGGTGTACCTGGGAGCGTGCCATGGTGTACCTGAGAGCAAGCTTGGAGATGTATCAGGGAGTGACAGGAGGAGTACCAGAAGTCAGAGGTGTACCTAGGGAGTGTGAGAAGGGTACTGGGATTGTCTGGGGTGTACCTGAGTGTCAGAGTGTACATCGGGAGTGTCAGGTGTACTCAGGAGTGTCAGTGGAGTACCAAGGAGTGCTCGGGGAGGTGTGCCTGGGAGTGCCAGAGGTGTGCCTGGGAGTGTCAGAGGCACACTCTGGGAGTGTCAGAGGCACCTTTGGAGTGTCTGAGGTGTACCTATGATTGCTGGGAGGTGTACTCAGGAGGCCAGGTGGCTGGGAGGCCAGGAGGTGCCCGGGAGTGTCTGGAGATGTACCTGGGAGTGCCAGTGGTGTACTGGGAGGCCGGACGTGTACCTGGGAGTGTCAGGAGGTGTACCAGGAATGTCAGTGGAGTACTTGGGAGTTTCAGAGGTGTGCCTGGGAGTGTGGGAGAAGTGCATGTGGGAGTGTCTGGGTGCACTCTGGGAGAAGTCAGAGGTACCTGAGATTATCGGAGGTGTACCTAGGAGTCAGAGGTGTACCCAGAAAGCCGGAGGTGTACCTGGGAGTGTTAGAGGTGTATCAGGAGCGGCCAGAGGAGTACCCAGAAGTGTCATAGGTGTACCCAGAGTGTGGAGAAATGTACCTGGAAGTGTCTGGGGTGCACCTGGGAGTGTCAGAGGTGTACCTGGGAGTGTCAGAGCTGTACCTGGAGTGTCGCCAGTGTACCTGGAGTGTCAGAGGCATACCTGGGGTGTCAGAGGTGTAACTGGGGAGGCCAGGAGGTGTACTTCTGGGAGGCCAGAGGTGTGCCTGGGAGTGTGGAGAAGTGGGCCTGGGAGTGTCTGGGGTGCACCTGGGAGTGTCAGAGGTGTACCTGATTACTTGAGTGTGCACCTAAGAGTGTCAGAGGTGTGGCCTGGGAGTGTCGGAGGTGTACCTGGGAGGCAAGAAATGAACCTGGAGGCCGGAAGTGCCCCTGGGAGGCCAAAGGTGTACCTGGGAGGTAAGAAGGTACTCAGAGGTCGTGGACGTCACTGGGAGTGTCAGAGGTGTACTTGGGAGTTTCTGGTGTACCTGGGAGGCACAAGTGGTGTACCTGGGAGTGTCTGAGATGTACCTGGGAATGTCAGAGGTGTACCAGGAATGTCAGTGAGTACCTGGGAGGTCAGAGGTGTACCTGGGAGTCAGAGGTACCTTGGAGTGTCAGAGGTGTACCTGGGAGGCCAAGATGTACCTGGGAGGTCAGGAGGTGTACCTGGGAGGTTGGAGGTGTACATTGGAGTGTCTGAGGTACCGGGAGGTCAGAGGAGTACCTAGGAGAGGTCAGAGGCAAACCTAGGAGTGTGAGAAGTGTACGTGGGAGAGTCTGGGTACCTCGGAGAGTCAGAGGTGTACCTGGGAGTCAGGGATGTACCACGGAGTGTCAGTGAGTACCTGTGTCAAAGGTGTACCTGGGAGTGTCAGAGGTGCCTGGGAGCGTCATGGTGTACCTGGGAGTGACAGAGGTGTACCTTGGAGGTCAGAGGTGTATCTGGGAGTGTCTGACGTGTACCTGGGAGGTCAGAGGTGTACCAGGAATGCTCGGTGGAGTACTTGGGAGTGTCAGAGGTGTACCTGGGAGTGTCAGAGGTGTACTTGGAGTGTCAGAGGTGTACCTGGGAGTGTCAAAGATGTACCTGGAGGTCAGAGGTGTACCTGGGAGGCTACAAACATTGGGAGGTCTGAGGTACCTGGGAGGTCAGAGGTGCCAAGGAGTGTCAGGTGTACCTGGGAGACAGAGAGTGTACCAGGAATGCTGGGGGGAGTACCTGGGAGGCCAAAGGTGTACCTGGGAGGTCAGAGATGTACCTGAGTGTCAGAGGTTTATCTGGGAGTGTCGGACGTGTACCTGGGAGGTCAGAGGTACCAAGAAATGTCAGTGGAGTACTTGGGAGTGTCAAGGTGTACCTGGGGTGTCAGAGGTGTACCTGCAGTGTCAGATGTGCTGGGAGTGTCAGGTGTACCTGGGGTGTCGCGGTGTGGGGTGTACCTGGGAGTGCAGAGTGTGCTCAGTAAGTGTCAGGGTGTACCTGGGGTGTCGGAGTGCACCTGGGAGTGTAGAGGTGTACCTGGGGTGTCGGAGGTGTATCTGGCAGTGTCAGAGGTGTACTTGGGAGTGTCAGAGGTGTACCTAAGTGTCACAGGTGACCTGGGAGTGTCAGAGGTGTACCTGGAAAGTGTCGGAGGTGTACCTGGTAGTGTCAGAGGGTACTGGGTGTGTCGGAGGTGTCCTGGGTGTAAGAAGTGTACCTGGGGTGTCGGAGGTGTACCTGGGATTGTCGGAGGTACCTGGGGTGTCAGGGTGGGAGTGTCAGGGTGCACTGGGGTGTCGGCAGTGTACCTGGGAGTGTCTGAGGTGTACCTGGGAGTGTCAGAGGTGTGCCTGGGGTGTCAGAGGTGCACTTGGGAGAGTCAGAGGTGCAGCAGGTCTGAGGTGTGCGGAGTGTCTGAGGTGTACCTGGCAGTGTCTGAGGTGTACCTGGCAGTGTCTGAGGTGTACCTGGCAGTGTCAGCGGTGTACCTGGGAGTGTCAGTTTACGGGAGTGTTAGGGAGAGTCAGGGTGACAGAGGAGTACCTAGAAGTCTCAGAGGTGTACCTAGGGTATGCCTGCGATTGTCTGGGGTGTACCTGGGAGTGCCAGGGTGCCTCGGATGTGAAGTTGTACCAGGGTGTCAGTGGAGAACCTATGAGTGTCAGAGGTGCCTGGGAGTATCAGAGAGGTGCACTTGGGAGTGTCAGAGGGTGTACCTGAGAGTGTCACAGGGTACCTGGGGTGGTCAGAGGAGGTACCTGAAAGTGTCGGAGGTGTACTCTCAGTGTCAGAGTGTACTGGGAGTGTTGGAGGTGTACCTGGGGTAAGAAGTGTACCTGGGAGTGTCGGAGGTGTACCTGGGGTGTCGGAGGGTGTACCGGTAGTGTCAGAGGTGTACTTGGGGTGTCAGAGGTGTACCTGGGAGTGTCAGTCGGTGTACCTGGGAGTGTCTGAGGTGTACCTGGGAGTGTCAGGGTGTGCCTGGGAGTGTCAGGAGTGCACTTGGGAGTGTCAGAGGTGCACCTTGGAGTGTCTGAGGTGTACCTGGGAGTGTCTGGGGTGTACCTGGCAGTGTCTGAGGTGTACCTGGCAGTGTCTGGTGTACCTGGCAGTGTCAGTGTACCTGGGAGTGTCAGCGGTGTACCTGGGAGTGTTAAGAGATGTATCAGGAGTGACAGAGGAGTACCTAGAAGTGTCAGAGGTGTACCTAGGGTGTGAAGTGTACCTGGGATTGTCTGGGTGTACGGGGTGTCAGGTGCCTCAGGTGTCAGGGGTGTACCAGGGAGTGTCAGTGGGTACCATGAGTGTCAGGGTGCACAGCAGTGTCTGAGGTCTACCATGATTGTCAGAGTGTACCAAGGAGTGTCGGGGGTGTGGCTGGGGTGTCAGAGGTGCCTTGGGTGAGATGTACCTGGGGTGTCGGTGGTGTATCTGGGAATGTCGGACGTGTACCTGGGAGTGTCAGGGTGTACCAGGGAATGTCGGAGGTGCACCTGGGAGTGTAAGGAAGTGCCTGGGAGTGTCGGAGGTGTACCTGGGAGTGTCTGAGGTGTACCTGAGAGTGTCAGAGGTGTGCCTGGGGTGTCAGAGGTGCACTTGTTAGAGTCAGAGGTGCACCTTGGAGTGTCTGAGGTGTACCTGGGGTGTCTGAGGTGTACCTGGCGGTGTCTGGTGTACCTGGCAGTGTCTGAGGTGTACCTTGGCAGTGTCAGCGGTGTGCCTGGGAGTGTCAGCGGTGTACCTGGGGTGTTGAGATGTATCAGGGGTGTCTGAGGTGTACCTGAGAGTGTCAGAGGTGTGCCTGGGAGTGTCAGAGGTGCACTTGTTGGAGTCAGAGGTTCACTGGGTGTGAGGTGTACGCTGGGGTGTCTGAGGTGTACCTGGCAGTGTCTGAGGTGTGCTGGCAGTGTCTGAGGTGTACCTGGCAGTGTCAGCGGTGTACCGAGTGTCAGCGGTGTACTGGGAGTGTTAGAGATGTATCAGGGAGTGACAGAGGAGTACCTAGAAGTGTCAGAGGTGTACCTAGAGTGTGAGAAGTGTACCTGGGATTGTCTGGGGTGTGCCTGGGTGTCAGAGGTGTGCCCTCGGGTGTCAGGGGTGTACCAGGGAGTGTCAGTGGTACCTGAGTGTTAGAGGTGTGCCTGGGAGTGTGAGGTGCACTTGGGAGTGTCAGAGGTGTACCTGAGGTGTCAAGGAGTGCCTGGGGTGTCAGAGGATGTACCTGAAAGTGTCGGAGGTGGCACACAGGTGTCAGGGGGTGGTACCTGGGAGTGTCAGAGGTGTACCTGAGAGTGTAGAAGTGTACCTGGGGTGTCGGGTCCGGATGGGTGTACCTGGGAGTGTCAGAGGTGTGTGAGTGTCAGAGGTGTACCTTGGAGTGTCAGCGGTTTGCAGAATGTCTGAGGTGTACCTGGGAGTGTCAGAGGTGTGCCTGGGGTGTCAGAGGAACACTTGGGGTGACAGGGGTACCCTTGGGTGTCTGAGTGTGCCTGGGAGTGTCGAGGTGTACCTGGCAGTGTCTGAGGTGTACCTGGCAGTGTCTGGTGCCTGGCAGTGTCAGAGGTGTACCTGGGAGTGTCAGCGGTGTACCTGAGAGTGTTTGAGATGTATCAGGGAGTGACAGAGGAGTACCTAGAAATGTCAGAGGTGTCCTAGGAGTGTGAGAAGTGTACCTGGGATTGTCTGATTGGCGAGTGTCAGAGGTGTACATCCGGGTGTCGGGGTGTCCAGGGAGGTCAGTGAGTACCTATGAGTGTTGGGGTGCTGGGGTGTCAGAGGGTGCACTTGGGGTGTCAGAGGTGTGCCTGAGGTGTCACGGGTGTGCCTGGGGTGTCAGAGTGTGCCTGAAAGGTCGGAGGTGTACCTGTAGTGTCAGGGTGTACCTGGGGTGTCAGAGTGTGCCTGAGGTGTAAAAGTGTGCAGGTGTCGGAGGTGTACCTGGGGTGTCGGGTGTGCCTGGAGTGTCAGAGATGTGCTTGGGAGTGTCAGAGGTGTACCTTGGAGTGTCAGCAGGTTTACCTGGGAGTGTCTGAGGTGTACCTGGGAGTGTCAGAGGTGTGCCTGGGGTGTCAGAGGGCACTTGGGGGTGACAGAGGTGCTTGGGTGTCTGGGGTGTGCCTGGGGTGTCTGAGGGTGTGCCTGGCAGTGTCTGAGGTGTGCCTGAGGTGTCTGAGGTGTGCCTGGCAGTGTCAGTGTGCCTGGGATGTCAGCGGTGGCACTGAGAGGTGTTTGAGATGTATCAGGAGTGACAGAGGGTACCTAGAAATGTCAGAGGTGTGCACAAGGTGTGAGAAGTGTACCTGGGATTGTCTGGGGTGTGCCTGGGAGTGTCAGAGGTGTACATCAGGTGTCAGGTGTACCAGGAGTGTCAGTGGTACCTGAGTGTCAGGAGGTGTGCCTGGGAGTGTCAGAGGTGTGCCTGGGGTGTCAGAGGTACACTTGGGAGTGTCAGAGGTGCACCTTGGAGTGTCTGAGGTGTGCTATGATTGTCAGAGGTGTGCAGGGAGTGTCAGGGTGTGGCTGGGAGTGTCAGGGTGCACTTGGAGTGTCTGAGATGTACCTGGGAGTGTCAAGTGGTGTATCTGGGAGTGTCGGACGTGTGCCTGGGGTGTCAGAGGTGTACCAGGGAATGTCAGTGAGTACTTGGGAGTTTCAGAGGTGTGCCTGGGGTGTGAGAAGTGTGCGTGGGAGTGTCTGGTGCTGGAAGTGTCAGAGGTGTACCTGAGATTATCGAGTGTGCCTAGGAGTGTCAGAGGTGTACCTGGTAGTGTCGGAGGTGTACCTGGGAGTGTTAGAGGTGTATCAGGGGGTGACAGAGGAGTACCTAGAGGTGTATGGAGGTGTACCTGGGGTGTGAAATGCCTGGAAGTGTCTAGGGGTGTGCCTGGGAGTGTCAGAGGTGTGCCTGGGAGTGTCAGGCTGTGCCTGGGAGTGTCAAGGTGTGCCTGGGGTGTCAGAGGTATACCTGGGGTGTAGGAGGTGCAACTGGGGTGTCAGGGGTGTACTTGGGAGTGTCAGAGGTGTGCCTGGGAGTGTAGAAGTGTACCTGGGAGTGTCTAGAGGTGCACCTGGGAGGTGTCAGAGATGTACCTGAGATTATGGGAGGGTGCCTAAAGTGTCAGAGTGTACCTGGGAGGTGTCGGAGGTGTACTGGGAGTGTAAGAAATGAACCTGGGAGTGTCGGAGAGTGCCTGGGAGTGTCAAGGTGTACCTGGGAGTGTAAGAAGTGTACCTGGGAGTGTCGGACGTGTCACTGGGAGTGTCAGAGGTGTGCCTGGGAGTTTCAGAGGTGTGCACGGAAGTGTCAGCGGTGTACCTGGGAGTGTCTGAGATGTACCTGGGAATGTCAGAGGTGTACCAGGGAATGTCAGTGGAGTACTTGGGAGTGTCAGAGTGTACTGGGGTGTCAGAGGTGTGCAGCAGGTGTCAGAGGTGTACCTGGGAGTGTCAAGATGTACTTGCAGGGAGTGTCAGAGGTGTACCTGGGAGTGTCAGCGGTGTACATTGGGAGTGTCTGGGAGGTGTGCCTGGGAGTGTCAGGAGGGTACCCACAGGGTGTCCCAGAGGTGTACCTAGGGTGTGAGGGTAATGCGTGGGGTGTCTGGGGGTGTGCCTCAGGAGTCAGAAGGAATTGTGCCTGGGGTGTCAAGGATGTACACGGAGTGTGGAGTGGGTACCTGGCAGTGTCAAAGGTGTACCTGGGAGTGTCAGAAGTGTGCCTGGGGAATTAATCAGCGGTGTACCTGGGGAGTGACAGAGGTGTACAGCAGGTGTCAGAGGTAATCTGGGGTGTCGGACGTGTGCCTGGGAGTGTCAGAGGTGTACCAGGGAATGTCAGTGGTGCTTGGTGTCAGAGGTGTGCCTGGGGTGTCAGAGGTGTACCTTGGGCAGGTGTCAGAAGGTGTGTACCTGGGGTGTCAAGGTGTGCCTGGGGTGTCAGAGGTGTACCTGGGGTGTCAGCGGTGTACATTGGGAGTGTCTGAAGGTGTACTGGGAGGGGTGTCAGAGGTGATGGCAGGGAGTGTCAGCAGTGCCTGGGAGTGACAGATGTGTACCAGAGAATGTCAGTGGGTACCTGGGGTGTCAAGGTGTGTACCTGGGAGTGTCAGAGATAGCCTGTAGGTGTCAGAGTTTATCTGGGAGTGTCGGACATTGTACCTGGGAGTGTCAGGGTGTACCAGAAATGTCAGTGGGTACTTTGGGAGTGTCAGTGTACCTGGAGTGTCAGAGGTGTACCTGCAGTGTCAAAGATGTGGGGTGTCCGGAGTGTGCCTGGGGTGTCGGCGGTGTACCTGGGAGTGTCTGAGGTGTACCTGGGGTGCAGGGTGTGCCTGTGGTGTGGGGTGTGCCTGGGGTGTCGGAGGTGCACCTGGGGTGTAGAAGTGTACCTGGGGGTGTCGGGAGGGTGTATCTGGCAGTGTCAGGGGTGTGCTTGGGAGTGTCAGAGGTGTACCTGAGGTGTGCAGGTGTACACCAGGAGTGTCAGAGGTGCCTGAAAGTGTCGGAGAATTGTACCTGGTAGTGTCAGAGGGTGGCTACCTGGGTGTGTCAAGGAGTGTACCTGGGAGTGTAAAGTGTGCCTGGGGTGTCGGGGTGTACCTGGGATTGTGGAGGTGTGCCTGGGAGTGTCAGAGGTGTGCTTGGGGTGTCAGAGGTGTGCAGGGTGTCGGCGGTGTGCCTGGGGTGTCTGGTGTACCTGGGGAGTGTCAGGAGGTGTGCCTGGGGTGTCCCGGGGTGCCTTGGGAGGAGTCAGGGGTGCCTTGTGGAGTCTGAGGTGTGCCTGGGGTGTCTGAGGGTGTGCCTGGCGGTGTCTGAGGGTGTGCCGCAAGCCGGGGTGGTCCTGAGGGTGTACCTGGCAGTGTCAGCGGTGTACTGAGTGTCAGCAGTTTGCACAAGTGTTAAGAGATGTATCAGGGAGTGACAGAGGGAGTAGAAGTGTCAGAGGTGTGCCTAGAGGTGTGAGAGTGTACCTGCGATTGTCTGGGGTGTACCTGGGAGTGTCGGGGTGCCTCAGGTGTCAGGGGGTGTGCCAGGGAGTGTCAGTGGAGGAACCTATGAGGTGTCGAGGGTGTGCTGGGGTATCGGAGGTGCGCTTGGGGTGTCAGAGGTGTGCCTGGGGAGTGTCTGGGTGTGCCTGGGGAGTGTCAGGAGGTGTGCCTGAGAGTCCGGAGGTGTACCTGGTAGTGTCAGAGGTGTACCTGGGAGTGTTGGAGAGTGTACCTGGGAGTGTAAAAGTGTACCTGGGGAGTGTCGGAGGTGTACCTGGGAGTGTCGGAGGTGTACTGGTAGTGTCAGGGTGGCACTTGGGAGTGTCAGAGGCTGGGGTGTCAGCGGTGTGCCTGGGAGTGTGCAGGAGGTGTACCTGGGGAGTGTCAGAGGTGTGCCTGGGGTGTCAGAGGTGCGCCAGAGCAGGGTGTCAGAGGTGCACCTTGGGGTGTCTGAGGTGTACCTGGGGTGTCTGAGGTGTACCTGGCAGTGTCTGGGAGTGGCCTGGCCGGTGTCTGAGGTGGCCTGGCAGTGTCAACGGTGTACCTGGGGTGTCAGCGGTGTGCCTGGGAGTCAATTAGAGATGTATCAGGGAGTGACAGAGGAGTACCTAGAAGTGTCAGAGGTGTACCTAGGGTGTGAGAAGTGTACACTGGGATTGTAGGGGTGTGTACCTGGGTGTCAGGGTGTACTCAGTGTCAGAAATTGTACCAGGGAGTGTCAGTGGAGTACCTATGAGTGTCAGAGGTGCACCTTGGAGTGTCTGAGGTCTACCTATGATTGTCAGAGGTGTACCAGGAGTGTCAAGTGCTTGGCTGGGGTGTCAGAGGTGCCTTGAATTAATCTGAGATGTGCCTGGGAGTGTCAAGTGGTGTATCTGGGAATGTCGGACGTGTGCCTGGGAGTGTCAGAGGTGTACCAGGGGAATGGGGTGGGTACTTGGGAGTTTCAGAGGTGTGCCTGGGAGTGTGAGAGTGTGCGTGGGGTGTCTGGGGTGCCTGGGAGTGTCAGAGGTGTGCCTGAGATTATCCGGGTGTACCTAGGAGTGTCAGAGAATTGTACCTGGGAGTGTCGGAGGAACTGTGCCACACCAAGTGTTAGAGGTGTATCAGGGAGTGACAGAGGAGTACCTAGAAGTGTCATAGGTATGTACCTAGGAGTGTGAAATGTACACCAGGAGTGTCTGGGGTGTACCTGGGAGTGTAAGGGTGTGCCTGGGAGTGAGCTGTACCTGGGGTGTCAAGGTGTACCTGGGAGTGTGAGGCCTGTACCTGGGAGTGTCAAGAGGTATGCCTGGGAGTGTCAGGGTGTGCTTGGGGGTGTCAGAGGTGTGCCTGGGGGTGCAGGAAGTGTACCTGGGAGTGTCTGGGGGTGCACCTGGAAGGGTAATCAAGGGAATTGGCCACTTACCAAGGGAATTATCCAGGAGGTGGCCACCCTGGGGAGTGTCAGAGAGTGTACCTGGGGTGTCGGAGAGTGTACCTGGGGAGTGTAAAGAAATGAACTGGGAGTGTCGGGTG
Organism: Homarus americanus; assembly: GCF_018991925.1. Classification (NCBI taxonomy): domain Eukaryota; kingdom Metazoa; phylum Arthropoda; class Malacostraca; order Decapoda; family Nephropidae; genus Homarus; species Homarus americanus. The sequence goes on from NW_024736871.1 coordinate 27,831, forward strand.
CCCTGGGAGTGTCAAAGGTGTACCTGGGGTGTAAGAGTGTGCACAGGGTGTCAGGACGTGTCTGGGGTGTCAGAGGGACCTTGGGGTTTCAGAGTGTACTGGGGTGTCAGCGGTGTACCTGGGAGTGTCTGGTGTACCTGGCAGTGTCTGGGATGTGCTTGGCAGTGTCAGAGTGTATCCTGGCAGTCGTCGGCGGTGTGCCTGGGAGTGTCAGCGGTGTACCGTGGGAGTGTTAGAGGTGTATCAGGGAGGCAGAGGGTACCTAGGAGTGTCAGAGGTGTACCTGGTGTGAGAAGTGTACCTGGGAGTGTGGGTGTACCTGGGGTGTCAGGGTGTACCTGGGGGTGTCAGGGATATGCCAGTGTCAGCAGATGCCTGCAGAGTCAGTGTACCTGGGAGTGTCAGAGATGTGCCTGGGGTGTCAGAGGTGTATCTGGGAGTGTCAGTCGTGTACCTGGGAGTGTCAGAGGTGTACCAGGGAATGTCAGTGGAGTACTTGGGAGTGTCAGAGGTGTACCTGGGAGTGTCAGAGGTGTACCTTGGAGTGTCAGAGGTGTCCTGGGGTGTCAAAGATGTACCTGGGGAGTGTGGGAGTGCCTGGGCGTGTGACAAGTGTACCTGGGAGCGTCAGAGGTGTACCTAGGAGTGTGAGTGTACCTGGGAGTGTCTGGGGTGTACCTGGGAGTGTCAGAGGTGTACCTGGGAGTGTCAAGTGTGTGTACCAGGGGTGTCAGTGGCGTACCTGGCAGTGTCAGAAGTGTTCCTCAGGTGTCAGAGGTATGCCCGGGAGTTTCAGAGGTGTACTGGGTGTCGGAGGTGTGCCTGGGAGTGTCAGGAGGTGTGCCTGGGGTGTCAGAGAGGTGTACCTGAGGTGTCGGAGGTGTGACCTGGGGTGTCAGAGGTGTGCCTGGGGTGTCGGAGGTGGCCTGGGGTGTAAGGTGTACCTGGGAGTGTCTTAGGTGTGCATGGGAGTGTCAAGAGTGTACCTGGGAGTGTCAGCGGTGTATCCTGGGAGTGTATCTGAGGTGTACCTGGGAGTGTCAGAGGTGTGCCTGGGGTGTCAGAGGAGCACTTGGGAGTGTCAGGGATGTGCCTGGGAGTGTCAGAGGTGTATCTGGGAGTGTCGGACGTGTGCCTGGGGTGTGGGGGTGTACCAGGAATGTCAGTGGAGTGTCAGAGGTGTACCTGGGGTGTCAGAGGTGGCACGGGGTGTCAGAGGTGTGCCTGGGAGTGTCAAAGATGTACCTGGGGGTGTCGGAGGTGTACCTGGGTTTGACAAGTGTACCTGGGAGTGTCAGAGGTGTACCTAGGGTGTGAGGTGTGCACGAGTGTCTGGGGTGTACCTGGGAGTGTCAGAGGTGTACCTGGGGAGTGTCAATGGGTGTAACAGGGAGTGTCAGTGGAGTACCTGGCAGTGTGAGGTGCCTGGGTGTCAGAGGTATACCTGGGAGTGTCAGAGGTGTGCGAGTGTCAGAGGTGTACCAGGGAATGTCAGTGGAGTACCTGGCAGTGTCAGAGGTGTACCTGGGAGTGTCAGAGGTATACCCTGGAGTGTCAGAGGTGTACCTGGGAGTGTCAGAGGTGTACCTGGAGTGTCAAGAGGTGTACCTGGGGTGTCATAGGTGTACCTGGGGTGTCAGAGGTGTGCCTGGGGTGTCGGAGGTGTGCCTGCAGAGTGTGAGGTGTACCTGAGGTGTCTGGGGTGTACCTGGGTGTCAGGGGTGTGCCTGGGGTGTCTGAGGTGTACCTGGGGTGTGGAGGTGTACCTGGGGTGTCAGAGGTGTACCTGGGAGTTTTAGGGGTGTACCAGGGAGTGTCAGTGGAGTACCTGGGAGTGTCAGAGGTGTGCCTGGGAGTGTCGGAGTGCATGGAGTGTCAGGGTGTACCTGGCAGTGTCAGCGGTGTGCCTGGGAGTCGTCAGAGGTGTGCCTGGGAATGTCAGAGGTGTTACCTGGGTGTCTGTGGGGTGTACCTGGGAGTGTCTGAGGTGTGCAAGGTGTCAGAGAAGTTCCAGGAGTGTCACAGGAGAAACTGGGAGTATGAGAGAGGTGTACCTGAGAGTGTGAGAGGTGTACCTGGGGTGTCAGAGGATGTACCTGGGAGTGTCAAAGATGTACTGGGAGTGTCGGAGGTGTGCCTGGGCGTGTGAGGGTGTACTGGGGAGTATCAGAGGTGTACCTGGGAGTGTCCAGAGGTGTGCCTGGCAGTGTCAGCAGTGTGCCTGGGAGTGTCAGAGGTGTGCCAGGGGATGTAAGTCGAGTACCAGGGGAGTGTCAAGGTGTACCTGAGAGTGTCTGGGGGTGTACCTGGAGTGTCAGAGGTGTGCCTGGGAGTGTCAGAGGTGCACTTGGGAGTGTCAGAGGGTGCTGTGGGTGTCTGTGAGGTGTGCCTGGGAGTGTCTGGGGTGAACCTGGCAGTGTCTGGAGGTGTACCTGGCAGTGTCTGAGGTGTACCTGGCAGTGTCCGGCGGTGTACCTGGGAGTGTCAGCGGTGTACCTGGGAGTGTTAGAGGTGTATCATGGAGGACAGAGGCGTACCAGAGTGTCAGAGGTGTACCTGGGAGTGTGAGAAGTGTACCTGGGAGGTCTGAGTGTTCGGAATGTCAGAGGTGCACTGAGTGTCAGAGGTGTACCTGGGAGTGTCAGAGGTGTACCTGGGAGTGTCAGAGGTGTACCTGGAGTGTCAGAGGTGTACCTGGGAGTGTCAGAG